>NW_006408818.1:50973-51644 GCF_000296735.1 Chrysochloris asiatica
AGTCTATTCCTTATCATAGCAACCTTATGCAGGACAGAATGAAACACTACCAGTTTCTTCACCATCCTCACAATTGTTTTCATCATTGAATTCATTATTGTTGTAAATTCATTTCATTAAAAGTTTTCCTCTTTTTTGCCTACACGGCCCCACCCCCCAGTTACCAAGCATGAGGTCTTTCTCTAGGGACTGGTTCCTCCTGACAACATGTCCAAAATATGACAGACTAATCATAATACAGAAATGATGGCAAACGTACATTGACAGACAACTTACAGATGTTCAAGCCAGATTCAGGAGAGGCTGTGGAATGAAGGATATCATTGCTTATATCTTATGGCTCTTGGCTGAAAGCAAAGAATATGATAAAGATGTTTACCTATGGTTTATTGACTATGCAAAGGCTTTTGATTGTGCGGGTCATGACAAGCCATGGACAGCATTGCAAAGTATGACTATTCTGGAACACTTAATTGTGCCCATGAGGAATGTGTACCTGAACCAAGAGGCAGTTGTTCAAACAGAACATGGGAACACAGACTGGTTTAAAATTTAGAACGGTGTGTGAAAAGGTTTTATTCTTTCACCATACTTATTCAACCTGTACTCTGAGCAAATAATCCAAGAAGCTAGGTTATATGAAGAAAAATGTGGGGTCAGCATTGGAGGAA
>NW_006408818.1:52003-52580 GCF_000296735.1 Chrysochloris asiatica
GACAGAGTGCTCCTTGGAGGCCAAAGTGGCCAAACTTCGTCTCTCATACTTTGGAAATATTGTCAGGAGGGAACAGTTTCTGGAGAAGGATATCACGTTTGGGAAGATGGAGGGTCAAAGAAAAAGAGGAAGATCTCCAATGAGATGGACTGGCCAAGTGGCAGCATCGATGGACTCAAGCATGGCAACCATAGTGATGTTGGCCCAGGATCAGGCAATGTTTCGTTCTGCTGTGCGTAATGTCTCTATGAGTCGGTACCGATTTGATGGTATCTAACAACAACAATTTTGTTATACTGTCTTATAAACTTATAAGAGCATTTTCATTGTACTTCTTCCAAGTCAAATTTGTTTTTTCTCCCCAACACCATGGTTCAGATGCAGCAATTTACCTTTTCTTTTTTTAAAACATTCTGTATTCTCTTTTTCTGTTCAAATGCCTCTTGAACTATGTACAGGTTTCTCATGAATACAATTAAGTATTCTGGAATTTGCATTCTTTACAATATTATCCATAATCTGTTGTGGTCCATACATTCAAATGCTTTTGCAAAGTGAATAAAACATAAGAAAATAT
>NW_006408818.1:53394-54234 GCF_000296735.1 Chrysochloris asiatica
ATTTTGTTGTCCTTTTGATTTCATTTCGTTCTGTTGTGATATTGCCCAGGTGGTTTCTAATGTGAATTATTTGTGTCCTGTCCCTCTTTTCTTGTGTTAATTTTGCCAATGGTTCTTCAATTGTATTAATCTTTTCAAAGAAGCAGCTTCTTGCCCTATTGATTCTTTCTATAATTTTCCAATTTTCCATCCCATTTATTTCTGCTCTTATCTTGATTATTTCCTTTCTTTTGGTGACTGTTGGTTCCCTCTGCTGGTCTGCTTCTAATTGTTGCAGATGTTGTGTTAATTTGTTAATTTTGGTTCTTTCTTTTCTTTTTTTTAATCCTTTATTGTGGCTTATATGACAGTTTACATGGGAGGACATCAGCTTCACATTGATCCTGTTGTATATGGTTTCCTTGCCATCATTATAATCCCTTCCTTGCATCACCCATCAACCAAAGGTTATACCCTGCAAGCCTGCCCCCTGGCCATCCGCGTGCTGCCTCTCTCTCTCTCCGGGTCCAAAGTCTCCAGTTGCTCCATCTCCCCACATCATTGTCTCTGCTTCCATCCCTGTCATCACTGCTTCTCTGGGTATGGTTCTGTAATCTGCTTTTCTCTTTTGATAGTCCCTGGGACTCTGCTCCAAGACCACAAGATTAATAACTCCCTTCCCTTTGCCCCAAAATGTCTGCCTTTACGTTTCCAGCCTTTACAATCAGTGCTGATAACAATTATTTACTATTGTATCCCAAGAGAACTATCCGCATCCTGTTTCATCAGCCCTCACTAGGCAGAATTGATACTACTCAGTGGAGATTCTACCTTACTCCACACCCACTGGATCTAGGTTCC
>NW_006408818.1:55061-56344 GCF_000296735.1 Chrysochloris asiatica
ACAAGCTTTCTATGGTGATATTTCTAGATATTCCTTTGTCTCCCCCTCCAGTGTCTATTTTATAGCGGTATGCCATGGGAACCAAGATTCAACAGACAGCCAAGCATCTTAACATTATTTCACCCTTTTGCTCATTCAAACCATTTCTCAATCTCTGTATCTCAGAGCCCTGTTGTTCCAAGGTTTTCAATACATCATTATTTTCCCATGTCCCACTTCAGCTTCACATTCTATAATATTTCATTTCATTGCAATGATTAAAATCCCCTCTGTGCATTATCAAATAACCAAAGAATATATGACACAGACCCACCCTCCTTGGCTGTCAGCAAACAGCTCCTCTCCTTCCCTGAGTCCCATGTCCCCAGCCACTCCATCTGTCCGTGCCATCATGTTGTTGTTATTAATTGCCGTCAAGTCATTCCAAACCATAGCGACCATGAACAGGGTTTCCAAGGCTGTGAATCTTTGTGAGCAGAAAGCCTCATCTTTCTCCTGTGGAATACCTGGTAGTTTCAAACTGCTGACCTTGCGGTTTGCAGAACGATTCATAACCACTACTATACCAGACCTCCTTGCCATCATAGTACCCACCATTTTGGTCTGGCCGTTTCTAGCCACCCTTCAAGGTATTCTAATTAGTTATAGGCTGAATGTAAGCCCACATGTTTTCTGTTGTAATGTTTCTGGCTGCACGCCCCCCACAAGTGTCTATTTCACAATGGTAGGCAAGGGAGACCAAGATTCAAAAGACGGCCAAGCATCCTAACATCATTCTCCTCTTTTCCCCCTTTCAAGCCATGACTCAATCCCTGTATCCTGAAGCCCCGTTACGCTAGGGTTGTGCATACCTCAGCATTTAGCTCTGTCCCACCTAGCCCATTAACAACTTCAGGGTAAAGTGGAAGAAAATTAAAGTAAATTCACTAGACTTGACAGCTGAATTGAACCAAAGGTAATGTTTCAAATCCACCAGCCATTTTTCTGAAACTCTGTATAGGGCCACCATCAGTAAGAACTGACTTGATGGCCCTTAACAACAATGCAACAACATTCAGCATGAGAAATGCTGGGAATATTCTTCCCTTTTTATTTTGTAACTCCAGGTTTTTCTGTATTTCATTCTAATACTTTGTCTTCACAAGTTGTCCTTTGAGATTTTCTGTTTAGCTCCTTTGTTTCCTCATTTTTTTCCAGTCAATTTATCTTCTCTACACTCAAGAACAACTTTCAAAGTCTTTTCTGGCACCTGTTTTTGTCTTTTTCTTCCATATCATTTCAAT
>NW_006408818.1:56769-57421 GCF_000296735.1 Chrysochloris asiatica
TCTGTGTAGATTCTACTTTCCTCTGTTCCCTCTGGAACTAGTCTCCCTTTTGAAAGCTTGTATACCAGTCATTCCTTGCCTTTGTAGCCTCCCAATTTCGAGTAGTCAATGTCTAAGTTGCCCAACCCTGTCTACCCTGTGTAGAAAGATTTGTTCTCTCTTATGAGCTACTGCATCCATAGGTGTAGGTTAAGTTCATCAAATTGTATCAGATTACTCTTTATTTCCCCTTCTTTCGTCTTCTAGATGAGCTCTGATCATCCAACCAGTCATTGAAGCCACAAGTGGGTATTATCTGCAAGTGTGGATGTTCTTATGCATCTGCCCACTCTTTTTATCAGCTGGATGTTTCACTCTCCATTCTAGTCTTCTGTGGCTATGTCACTGACTCTGGGCCCAAGAGTCGCCAGGTCTTACCACACTGATGGCCAACCAGGTCTCCATCAGGTTCACAGGAGTCTATTGAAGGTTGTAGGGCTTAGCTCACACCTTCATTGCATTTTTTCCCTCACTTACCCTTATCGGTGATGAATGTGGACACCTATCAGAGTGCATGTCTGCTCATGTATTACCATTGAGTTTTAGTCTTGAAATGGAGTTTACCCTAAGGGGACTTGACCACTTGCCTTGATGTCTCCTGGACAAGCAATTT
>NW_006408818.1:59223-59991 GCF_000296735.1 Chrysochloris asiatica
TTTTTTTTTTTTCCACCTCTTTGAAGAATATTGTTGGAGTCTGGAATGGGATAGCATTATATGTGTAAATTGCTTTGGACAATATTGATATTTTCACAATGTTAAATTTTTCTATCCAGGAGCATGGTATATTTCCCATTTTTTTAGATCTCTTTTGTTTTTTTGTAGTAATGTTTTGTAGTTTTCTTTGTATGTGTCCTTTGTTTCTCTGGTTACATTTATTACCAGATATTTCATCCTTTGGGTGGACATTGTAAATGGCATTGCTTTGCTAATGTCCTTTTCAGTGCTGTTGTTGTTGATATAGCGGAATCCAACTGATTTTTGTATGTTGATCTTATATTCTGCCACTTTGCTGAATCATCCAATGAGGTCTAAAGCTACTAGAGTAGCTTTACTGAGTCTTTGGGGCATATTGTCTACAAACAGAGAGAGTTTTGCTTCCTCTTTGCCAAATTGGATGCCTTTAATTTCCCTGTCTTGCTGTATATCTCTTCCAGTACCATATTGAATAGGAATGGTGACAAGGGACATCCTTGTGTGGTTCCTGTTCATAGAGAGAAATGTTTCAGTTTCTTTCCATTGACTGTAATGGAGGCTGTTGATTTTGTATATATGCTCTTAATTATGTTGAGGTATTTCCCTGCAATTCCTACTATATTGAACATTTTTGTGAGGAATGGATGTTGGATTATGTCAAATGCCTTTTCTGCATCAATCAATATGATTATGTGGTTCTTATCTTTTTCTTATTTATATGCTGGGTTA
>NW_006408818.1:71944-73862 GCF_000296735.1 Chrysochloris asiatica
TTTCTTGGCAGAGAAGAAGAAGCTATGTAGCACTTCTCTTTTCCCTAGCTGCTTTCAGGATTGTCTCCTTATCTTTAATTTTGGAGAGCTTCATTATGATATTTCTCACTTATTTTCTTTTGGGGTCTAGCCTCCCTAGCGTTTGTTGAGCTTTTTGAATGTTTATCTTTTTACTTTTCAGGATGTTAGAAAATTTTTCTTCTTAGAAGCTCCTCAACTATCTCTTCAGTGGACTTTTGTTCTATTCCAGAATGACAATAATTCTTGTTATTCCTATTCATGTTGTCCAACATGAATCTTAGACCTTCTTCAGATTTTTAAAGCTTTTTTTTCTGCTTGCTCTTCTATTGTTGGTATTGAGAAATTTGTCCTCCAGTTCACTAGTTCTGCATTCCATATCTTCTATTCTACTTTTTTGCCCTTTCAGTGTGTTGTCTATTTCTGATATTCTATTATTATTCATTTGAACCTGTTTCTGTAAGTTTTCAATTGGTTCCAATGCTGTATCTATCTTATTTGATTATTCCTGTAGCATTTTCCTGAAAATTCCTCCTTATCTTTTCTCAACCCCATTATAATATGTTTTTAAACATTTTATAATCATTTTTATGAAATCCTTCTCAGCCATTTCCAAGACCTGTCCTCCTTCCAGAGTGGAGTCAAGGTCTACATCTAGTTCATTTGTCTCAGACATTTTTTCTTGTTTCTGGGTGTGATGATGATGTTCATCTCTTTTTCTCTTTGGACATATTTAATGTTTATCTGTGGCCTTAATACTTTATTGATTGTGTATTTTGGTATTTTTTATACTTTCTGGTTGCCTCCAAGTAGATGTGATCAGGTGGTGGCTTTCCCTTTTCACTCTTCTTATTGCTTAACTCAGAGTAACTTTCACAGTCATTGTCTGCTTCCCTGGTGCATGACAGTTAGTATTTGTTCTTACCTGGATTGTGGGGCTTTATAACGTGTGATTGTATCTTAACTATATGGCATCAATTGCTGTCTCTTCTTGGGTAATATACGGAGAGAAAGTGTTCCCTAGATGTAGAAGGGGGACCAAAACAAAAACACCATACAACTAAAAACAAAACAAAAGAAAAAAACCAGATTGGATATTGTAGTCTATACTCATGGAAAAGGAGAGGAGAGAGAGAAGAATGAAAAAAAAAAAAAAGAACAACAACAAAAAAGAAATCTGTAGCCTAATATGAGCATAACTTTAACGTTCTCTTCCAGCTTCTTGCCTTCAAGGCCGTCTGACAAATTTCAAGATGCCACTGTTTGTTGTTATCCTGTACCTCAGAACGTTATTTGCAGCCTGTTTTGTTATTAAACTCTCTCCCTCTCCTCACCCCGTTTTGGCCTTTTCCCTATTAATAAACAATTCAGGGCCGGCTATGGCCATTTTAAGCTGTTTCTTTGTATCATAATGCTTATGATTAGGACTGCCATGACCAAGACTGGCAGCTCAAAACCACCAGCTGTTCTGCAAGAGAAAAACTAGGCCCCCTGCTTCCTCAAAGATTCACCACCTGGAAAATCCCATGCAGGGTCACTATGACACTCAGCTAGCAAGAAAACTGAGTGCTTCTAAATGCTGAGAGGATCTGTGTGCATGTGTGGTCAAAGAACCCTCCGGTGGTGGGCGTGGGCCGTGTCCACCCACTCAGTCACCCCTCTAGTCACCAGAATGTAGGTGCACAGACAGCCAACGAACAGATATAAAAAAAATCAATAAATAAAATCAGAACAAACTAAAACCAAACAGATAGTATTTTCACCTTTGCTCCAAGATTCCTGAGGTTATTAATTCCAGGGGGTCTGCTTTCTGCTTCGCCTGGTCTCATTGTTTGGTTTTGCCCTAATTGCCAGCTCAGGTCCACTGACACTGGCAGATTCTAAAGTACAGGATTTCTTA
>NW_006408818.1:74917-76537 GCF_000296735.1 Chrysochloris asiatica
AAACCTTGTTGTTGATAAGTGCCATTAAGATGACTATGAACAACAGAATAAAACACTACAAGTTCTGTGCCAACCTCACAATCATTAATATACTTGAGCCCATTGCTCTGTCACAGTACCAGTCTATCTTGTTGAAGGCCTACCTCTTTTTCACCTAGAATACATCATGCATGATAAAGTGAAGGGTCAGAGAGAAAGAGGAAGACCCCTTATGTGATGGATTGGCACAGTGGCAACAGCAATGTGCTCAAGGGTAGCAACAATTGTGAGATTGGCACAGGACTGGGCAGAGTTTTGCTCTGTAGTGAATAAGATCGTTATGTGTGAGTCCCAACTTAAATGCAGCTAACAACAATAACAAATTAGAATGAACACTACTTGGTGCTGTGTGATCTCACAAACATTTCTAAGTTTGAGTCCATTATTGCAGCCATTGTTTCAGTCCTCTTTTTGGCTGTCCCTTTACATTAAAACATATGATGCTATCCTGATAGTAAGTCCAATGTTGCTGTTGTTGTTTGTAAGTGCTATTGAGTTCATTCCGACTAATAGTGGCCCTGTTTAGGGTTTCTGAGGAGCAGCTGGTGAGTTTGAACTGCCGACTTTGCTGTTCAAACTAACCTTGCAGTATAGTGCTTTTTCCTACAGCACCATACCAGGACTCCTTCCTCAAAATAGGTGAGACTAAGTCTTACTGTATTCCTTTCTTAGGATCTTAGCTATGCTTCTTCCAAGGCAGATTTGTTCACTCTGCTGGTTGTCAATAATATACAATATGTTTTGCCAACACCTAATTTAAAGACACCGATTATTCTCCAATCTTTCTTTTCATTTGTCCAGCTTTCACAGGCATATTAAGGAAATAACAATAGTATGACTTGTATCAGATACACCTTAATCCTAAAAGTGACATTTTTCCTTCTGTTTTTTGTTTGCTTATTTCTTTTTAACATTTAAGATATTTATTCTTGCAATAAACTTGTCCAATGTAATCCAAAATCTAAATTATTGCCTGATGATTCCATGAATGTGAATTGTTGCTACAAGTAACATAAAATGTTTTGCAACTTAAAGTTTTTCTTAATTATCATGATATTTATGCATGAAAATTTTTGTTTTCTTTATGTTACTGTGTAATCCATACCCAAGGCAGGAGTCTTTGATCTTTAATAAGTGCTTTAAGTACTCTTCACTGTCAACAAGCAAATTGTATTATCTACATATTACAGGTTGTTAATGAGTCTTCCTCTAATTGAGATAAATCACTCTTCTTCATATAAACCAGCTATTGATTTTAATTGCTCAGAATTAATTGTTGCTGTTTTAAGATCCAGTTCCAACACATACCAACTCTGAAAAGGCTTTCTGAGGAGTTACTCGTAGATTTGAACCACTGACCTTGCACTTAACAGTCAAATGCTTGTCCTACAATACTATACCATGATTTAATTAGTCATTTTTCATACACTACTTCTTTTTGTACATATAGACTGCAAATAAGCACAATTTATATTCTTCACAATGCTATTTACAATTTATTATGAACTATACATTATGAAAACAAGTCCACAAGAACCAAAATATGACCTTGAATTTATCCCACCTGAATTTAGAGATCAT
>NW_006408818.1:84492-85665 GCF_000296735.1 Chrysochloris asiatica
TGCATCAACTATGTTCTTTGGATGATCTCTAAATTCAGGTGGGTTGTATTTAAGGTCATATTTTGGCTCTGTGGACTTGTTTTCATTTTCTTCAGCATCAGTTTGGATTTGCATATGAGAGATTGATGGTCTGTTCCAGTCTGCCCCTGGCCTTGTTTTCACTGATGATATGGAATTTTTCCATCATTTCATTCCGCATATGTAGTCAGTTTGATTTCTATGTATTCCATCTAGTGAGTTCCATGTGTATAATAGTCTTTTATGCTGTCTAAAGAAGGTATTTGTAATAAACAGATTACTGGTTTTGCAGAATTCTGTCATGCATTCTCCAGCATCTTTTCTATCACCAAGACCATATATTCCAACTACTAGTCCTTCCTATTTGCTCCTAACCTTTGCATTCCAATCACAAGTAATGAGCAATACATCTTGATTGCATGTTTGATCATTTTCAGATTGAAGAAGTTGGTAGAATTCTTCTATTTCATTCTCACTGCCTTTAGTGGCTATTGTGTAAATTTGAATAATAGTGGTATTAACTGGGCTTCTTTGTAGGTTCATGGATATTATCCTATCCCAGACAGCGTTATTACCTTATAACTGATCTGTATATGTTCTTTTTGACAATTAAGGCAACACGATTCCTCTTCAAGTTATCATTACTGGCATAGTTGTATATATGTAATAGTATATATTATGTAATATATATATATGTAAATACATATATATTACATAATTGCATTACATTATATGTATATATATAATACACTCTGTATCATTCAACATAGAGTCCTAAAGGCTGTAATCTATACATAAACAGATTGTCACATTGTTCTCTCATAGAATTGCTGGTTGGTTCATACCATGGTTCTTTTGATTAGCTGCTAAGTGCTACTTGAGCTAAAAGTGTTTTTGCTAAGTGACATTGAGTCATTTCTAACTCATAGTAATACTATGCAAAATTGAATGAAAATATGCCCAATCCTGCACAATTCTCACAATGATTATGCTTGTGCCAATAGTTATTGCTACTGTATCAATCCATCTTGATGGGGCTCTTCCATGTTTTCTCTGACTCCTTAATTTACATAACATGGTATATTGCTGCAGGGATTGGTCTTTCCTGAAAACATATCTAAATTATGAGAGACTAAATCCTGTATTCCTTGCTTC
>NW_006408818.1:87231-88384 GCF_000296735.1 Chrysochloris asiatica
AGGTGGGCCATAAATGAGACGGATTTGCACAGTGACTGTAAAAAAATGTACTCAAACATTAAAACCATTTAGAAGATGGCACAGGACCAAGCAATGGTTCATTCTTTTGGGGTCACTATGAGTTGGAACCAACTACATGCCAACTGATAACAACAATCATAATTCTGAAGTAAAAGGCTAAAACTTAGTCTCATGTGTATGGAGTGGTAGTGGTCATGGGGCTTTAAAGAAAGGAAATGATTGTTTATTTTTGGAGACCAAGGTTATGTGTTAAAAAATAGCATCCTTCATTGTCGATAGGCCCATGATTTCCTTAGCAGATTTTGGCAGTAATTGATAGAATGAATAACTTCATTTATATACTTAGATGAATTAATTAACCAATTAAAAATATATGTTAAGCTATTGCTAATTTGTATAGGATTTCCACACAGTGTCTAGTGGCTTTGAAGCACTGACTTTGTGGTTAGCAGTCTAGTGCTTATCCTACAGTGGGGCAACAGGACTCAAAAAAATGTACTGTCACAAAAACTAAACTGAACAATAATTCATGAGATATTGTTTAATACATCATCAATCAATAAAGCAAAGGGACAAATAAAGTACATATGTCATGTGTAAAGTAGAAAATAATGAGAAAAGTATAATAAAAGTAATATTGTGCTCTAGATATAAATATGCTAACATTTATCAAATGCTTTACAATATGTCATTCTCTTTGTTCTAATGATTTCACTTCAAAAGAAGCGTTTTTAAGGATAGAATCATGCATATATGCAAATAAATGTGATGAAAAACATTTAGAGGAGAATTTATAATATTAAAGATAAGATTATATAAATCTTGATCTACGTATGTATTATGGACTTCTGGTGTGGCACTGTAGGATCAGCACTGGACTACAAAACAAGGCTTAGGCTGTTTAAACCCATCCGCTGCTCCTTGGAAACTCTAGGTCACTATGATTTAACAAACAACAACACTCACATATTAAATATACATTAACGTGTTATAAAAAATAATCTGTAACTTTGAAAGATGTTCTTGATATATTATTGCATAGTAGAAATAAGCTATAGAGCCTTACATTAATGTTTCTCAGTTTGTGTGTTGTTGTTATTGTTGTTGTTGTCAGGTGTCATCGAGTCGGAAC
>NW_006408818.1:92604-100457 GCF_000296735.1 Chrysochloris asiatica
TGAGTCTATCATGTTGGAAAGGACACATAATGTGACTGTCTTTTCAAAGTAGAAATGTCTATGATGACACAAATGAAGTAAAGCCCTTGGGATCTACATTTCCTGATGGGGCACAACTAAAAATGAAGAAAAAACAGCTATAAACTTCCATTAATAAATAGGAAATGGAGTGTGTGATGTCTGAATCTAGGAAAACTAGTAATTGTCAAAAATGAAATGGAGTGTAGAGACATCAATATCCTAGGCATTGTTGTTGTTGTTATTAGGTGCCATGGAGTCGGTACCTACTCATAACGACCTTATGCACAGCAGAACGAAACACTGCCTCATCCTGGGCCAACCTCACTACTGTTGCATTAGTGAGCTGAAATGGACTGGTACTGGCCTTTTTAATCTGACAATCACATGGCTTACTGCACCGGGAATGACAAATTAAAGAGCAATAGCATTGCATTCATCATAAATTACAATGCTGCCTGTGATAGGACGATATTGATATGTCTATAAAGACTAGTACCACTATTACCACTATTATTCAAATTTACACACCAACCACTAAACCAGGGAGGATGAAATTGAAGAACGCTACCAACTTCTTCAGTCAGAAATTGAGTTGTGGTATGATATGAAGAACATCATACTTGAAGAAAGCAAAAGATCATTAAGATGACAGGACAGATGGAAAATACCAAAATGTATGTCAGAAGGGATTTTAAACCTTACTATCCAGCGTACAGATGTGAAAGCAAATTGAAGATGTAAGGAGGTACTAGGGTTAAATAGAAAATATTAAAGGTCAGCTCGAAAACACAAATTCAAATATCATGACGAAATGTGCAAAGACCAAGAATTAGAAAACCAAAAGGGAAGAATAGTTTTGGCATTTCTCAACCTGATGGAACTAAAGAAAAAATTCAAACCTCAACTTCCAGTATTCTTTGGGCAAAACCTTGAATGATGCAGAAAACATCAAAAGAAGATGGAGGATTGTAATTCTTGCAATGAAACAAAATATGATAGGATGAGTGTAGGGCTGATGTTTTCTCATTTAAACCTCACAATAAAAACTTAAAAAAAATATATTAAGAGAAGACATTAGTAGAAGAAGGACAGTCCAGTGAGCAGAATGATTAGTTTGTACTCTACCTCCTTCTACCTGTGTCACCTAGGACAGACAGATTTCTTTATATTTGAACTTCCTCTTCTTCTTTAAGTTGAGGATAATAATGTATACCTTGTATGAGGTGTTGTAAAGATTGAGATGTTTTGAATACTTTTAGTTCAATGCTTGGTACAATGAGAGACATAGTTATTGTTACTATCATTATCATTGGCATTTTGGTTTTGCTAGTCCAGATTGGACAATGAAGGTTTTCTTTGTAGTGTACAAAGATTTACAAAATGTGCCCTTTTGTTGTTTGAATTATTATGTATTTCTGAGTGTTTCTATGTATATCCCCTGCCCCATAACAAGCAAAAAACACAGAGGGCATGGAAGCAAATACTGTTGAATGATGATGGGTGGAGGAGACTGTAATCATTGCAGTGAAACGATGGTGTAAAGCTGATGTTCTCCCATGTAAACTATCACTCAGTTCACAGTAAAAACTTCAAAAATAAAAAAATAAAAGAAGATGGAAACAATGTACTGAGTTGCTGTAAGAAAAAGAATTGGTCAATGTTCAACCACTTCTAGAGGTAGCATATAATCAAGAGCCAATGATCCTGAAGGAAGAAGTCCAAGGTGCATTAAAGGCATTGGGAAATAATAACATGCTGGGAATTGATGGAATATATATTTGAAATCTTTCAACAAACTGATGTGGCACTGGAAGCACACACTCATTTATGCCAAGAAATTTGGAAGACAACTACCTGGGCAACTGACTGCAAGATATCCATATTTGTGCCCATTCCAAATCAAGATGACACAACACAATGTGGAAATCATTGATATCCATGTGAGTAAAGTTTTATTAAATGTAATACAAAAATGGCTGCAAGTGTATATTGACAGAGAATTTCCAGAGGTTCAAGTTGATTTCAGAAGAGGATGTGCAATGAGAGATACTATCACTAATATCAGATGGACCATGGCTTAATGCTGAGAATATTAGAAGGCTGTTTATCTACTTATTCCATCTGTATGCTGAGTAAATAATCTGAGAAATTGGACTGTATAAAGAAAAATGTGACTTCAGGATTGGAGGAAGACTCATTAACAACCTGCTTACTGAAAGTGAAGAGATCTTAAAATATTGATGAAAATCAAAGATCACAGCCTTCGATATGGGTTGCACGTCAATGTAAAGAAAACAAAAATCCTCACCACTGGACCAATAAACAACATCCACGTAAATGAAGAAAAGATTGAAGTTGTCAAAAACTTAATTTTGTTCGGATCAACCAATATTCTTGAAATCAGCAGTCAAGATATAAAATGAAGAATTGCATTAGGCAAGTCTACTACACAAGAACTCTTTATAGTGTTGAAGAGCAAAGATATCATTTTGAGGACTAAGGTGAGCCTGATCCAAGTTATGGTATTTTCAGTAATCTCATAGGCATATGAAAATTTGGTAGTGAATAAGGAACACCATAGAAGAATTGATACATTTGAGTTCTTGTGTTGGAGGAGAATATTAAAAGTACAATGGACTGCCAAAAGTATAAAGCAGTCTGTGTTGGAAGACTAACAGCCAGAGTGATCTTTGGAAGCCAGGATGGCCAAACTTCATCTCTCATACTTCAGACATATTATGAGGATGTAACCACTCCTGAAGAAGGATATCATGCTTGGTAATATGGAAGATTGGAGAAAAAGAGGAAGACCCCAATGAGATGGACTGGTACAGTGGCAACAGTAACAGGCTCAGGCTTAGCAAGAATTGTGAGATTGGCCGAGGACCAGGCAGTGTTTCATTCTGTTGTGCCTATGAGTCAGTAGTGTCCTGATGGTTAGTAACAGCAACTGCAAAAGTAGATAAATCATCTGTGAACTCCAATAAAGTTCAATTTTGGTAAACACAAAGTTTCAACTTTGTTAAAAGTAGAATTTTATAACTGTTGTCTGCAAAACACTCTGATAAGGATGAAGATGACTATAGAATGTAGGAGTTGGAGGAGAAGAACGATGTAGCTGAGATGGGACATATTTATGAAGTCAATGGTTTAAACCCATCATCCACTCCTTGGAAACCGTATACAAGGACACTAAGAGTTGAAACCAACTTGGTGGCATGTACTCAAACTAACAAAAATGCTGTGTCCTACAAGTAGCTACACTCCACGACCTGCTAGAGAGATTAAACCCAAGTAGGGGCAACAGGAGATTAGAAAAAAAGGAAGACACAAGACACAAAATGAAATAGTAAAGTTGAACCTGGTGGGATGCAACACTCTGATATACTGTGGCACTGACCAAGCTTATTACTTATCACTGCAAGCTTATTACTTATCAAAGGAAAGTGCTGGGGGCAGGGAAAAGACTACAAAAAACTTTTGGTGTATAGATGTAAGCAGTAAGAAGACTTTATCAGAAGAATGTAGATGCTAGGGAAACAGAGATAAGGCATCTAGATGTTTTTGCAGACTAAATTGAAGGCCATGGCTGCATACAAAGAAAGACTTTGCAAATTCCTTGTTTCCTGAGGCAGGCTTTGCAAATTCCTCAGGGGGCAGCCTGACCTGGGAGCAGCCCAATTTTCTGGACCACAACTGTTTAGTTGCAATCTTTCAGTTAAACTGGCCCCAAGTCTGAGACCTTCAGCTCAAATAGCTCCCAAGACAAAAACGTGTGTTTGTATATGTGCTCATATATGCATATGGATTGAAGCACTGTCCTGAAAACTGCAAGGCTAGCAATCCAAATCAACTAACTGATCCCATGGAGAAAAATTAGGTTTTCTATTCTCATAAAGATTTACAACTTAGAAATTGTACAGGGTTGCGAAGAATCAGAACCAACTTAACTCCACTTCAATATGTTGTTGTTGTTGGGTGCCATCGAGTTGGCACTGACCCATGGTGACCTTATTCACAGCAAAATGAAGTACTGCCCGATCCTGGGCCAACCTCACTATTTTGTTGCCACGCTTGAGTGGATCGATGCTGCCACTTGGCCAATCCTTCTCGTTGGGGAATCTTCCTCGTTTTCTCAGACCCTCCAACTTACCAAACATGATATCATTCTCCATCAATTACTCCCTCCTGACAATATGTCCAAAGTATGAGAGGCGAAGTTTGGCCACCTTGGCCTCTAAGGAGCACTCTGCCTGCAGTTCTTCTAAAACAGATCTATTGGTTCTTTTGGCAACCTGTGGCACTTTCAGTATTCTCCTCCAACATCATAAGTCAAATGAGTCAATTCTTCTACGCTCTTCCTTATTCACTGTCCAGGTTTCACATCCATATGAGGTTATTGAAAATACCATAGCTTGGATCAGGCACACCTTAGTCCTCAAGCTGACATCTTTGCTCTTCAACACTTTAAAAAGTTCCTGTGCAGCAGATTTGCCTAATGCAGTACGTCATCTGATCTCTTGACTGCTGCTTCTGTGAATGTTGATAGTTGATCCAAGAAGAATGAAGTCCCTGACAACTTCAATCTTTTCTCCGTTGATAAGAATGTAGTTTACTGGTACAGTGGTGAGGATTTTTATTTTCTTGACATTGAGATGCAATTCATACCGAAGGCTGTGTTCTTTGATCTTCATCAGTAAATGTTTCAAGTCCTCTTCACTTTCAGCAAACAACGTTGTATCATCTGCAGATCGCAGGTTATTAATGAATCTTCCTCCAATCCTGATGCCACGCTTTTCTTTATAGAATCCAGCTTCTCGTATTATTTGCTCAGCACACAGGTCGAAAAAGTTGGGTGAAAGAATACAACCTTGTCTCACACCTTTCTTAGTTTTGAACCATTTAGTGCTCCCATGTTCTGTTCGAAAAATGTCCAGGTACAGAATCCTCAGGAGCACAATGAAGTGTTCTGGAATACTCATACCTCACAATGTTGTCCATAGCCTGTTATGATCCAAAGAATCAAAAGCCTTTGCATAGTCAATAAACTACATGTAAACATCTTTCTGATATTCTCTGCTTTTAGCCAAGTTCCATCGGACATCAGCAATGATCTCTCTCATTCCACGGCCTCTTCTGAATCCAACTTGAACCTCTGGAACTTCTCTTTCAATGCATGCTTGCAGGCATTTCTGCATTACCTTTAGCAAAATTTTACTTGCCTGGGTTATCAAAGAGATTGTCTGATGATATCCGCATTCTGTTGGGTCACCTCTCTTTGGAATGGACATAAGTACGGTTCTCTTCCAATCAGTCAGCTAGATAGTTATCCTCCAAATTTCTTGGCATAGATGAGTGAGTGTCTCTTGGGCCGCCTCAGTTTCTAGAAAGATTTCCATTTTTATTACATCAATTCCTGGTGCCTTGTTCTTTGCCAATTCCTTCAATTCCCTTGGACTTCCTCCTTCAGTATCATTGGCTTTTGATCATATGCTAACTCTTGAAATGTTTGAACATTAACTATTTCCTTTTGCTACAGTGACTCTGTGCATTCTTTCCATCTTCTCTTGATGCTTTCTGCATCATTCAATAATTTGCCCAGAGAATAGTTCAATAATGAATGTTGAGGCTTGGAATTTTTTTTCAGTTCTCCTAGCTTAAGAAATGCTGAGCGTGTTCTTCCTTTTTGGTTTTCTGATTCCAAATCTTTGCACATTGTATTACAATATTTGGCTTTATCTTCTAGAGCTGATCTTTGAAATTTTCTGTTCAACTCTTGGACCTCCTCATTTTTTCCATTTGCTTTAGCATCTCTGTGCTGGACAGCAAGTTTCAGAGTGTCTTCTGACATCCTTTTTGACCTTTTTCTTCTTCTTGTCTTCTTAATAACTTTTTGCTCCCTTCTCATATGATGCTCTTGATGTCATCCCTCACCTCCTCTGGTCTTTGGTCTTTAGTATTTCATGTATCATATCTGTTCTTCAGATGATCTCTAAATTCAGGTGGGATAAATTCAAGTTCATATTTTGGCTCTTGTGGAATTGTTTTCATTTTCTTAAACTTCAGTTTGAGTTTGAGTTTGCATCTGAGAAATTGATGGTCTGTTCCACAGTCTTCCCCGGCCTTGCTTTGACTGATGATATGGAGCTTTTCCATCGTTTCTTACTGCAGATATAGACAATGTGGTTTCTATGTAGTCCATCTGGTGAGGTCCATGTGTCTTATGCTGTCTACAGAAGGTATTTGAAATGAACAAATCATTGATTTTACAGAATTCTATCATGCATTCTCCAGCAGCATCATTTCTATCACCAAGGCCATGTTTTCCAACTAGTCATTATCAAAAATTAATACTACCATATGCTCAAGCCCTAGAATAAAATTAATAAATTTCTCATCCATTACTGTAACATATTTCAAATATAAGGAGACATGTAACTATGTATTATATTTATTTGGCTGCATTTCTCCCATTCTTTACAAGTGTACTAAGACTTTCATGTGGTGGTGTTGGTTATGGGCTGTGAAGTCAGTTCCAAGTCATAGTAACCTTGCATGGGGTTTCCAAGATTGTAAATCTTTATGGGAGCAGAAAGCCTCATCTTTCTCCCATGGTACAGCTGGTAGTTTCAAACTGATGATCCTGAGATTAGCAGCCTGACTCATAACCACTACTCTACCAGACATCCTTGTAATATAATTAAGAAGTGACAAGTTTTATTATAAATAAGACTTGCAAGTACAGGTAATTTTTTCCTGATTTCTTTTACAATTGTCAGTAAATGGGTTGGTAGTGTTACTCCTTTGACATGGAGATGCTCTGAGTCACAGTGATCTTATGTAGAATAGACTGGAATGCTATCCTCTGTTACCTTCATCATCATTGCTATGTTTAAGCCCATTACTGCATTTATTACATCACTCTTTCTCACTAAAACAAAGATATGGATGTCTTCCAGTTGGCTAGCCAGGTACTGCCTTCTAAAGTTGCTGATAGAACAATAAGCAATCCTTGCACTGGATCCATTCATTGGATCATCTCAATTGATGTTCTGTAAATACTTTGACATTTATTTTCTTCAATGTCTTCAATACACATTGAATTTATTTCTTCAATTACAGCATTTCTTGACCAGATGTTGTTGTTGTTAAGTGCTGTGGAGTTGGTTCTGACACATGGCGACACTCTAGAGGGTTTCTAAGGAGCGACTGGTGATGTTGAACCACCAACCTTATAGTTCAAACCGACTGTGCAGCCTAGCACATTATCCCACAGTGCCACACCAAGACTGTACTGACTCCTAAAATTAGTACAGTGACTCTGTATATTACTTCCATTGTCTTTTGATGCTTCCTGTACTAGTAAGAGTTTTATCCATCCAATCCCTTATTATTGAAACTGGAAACTTGCGTATCTTTTTAAGGTAGTACACACATCCTGGGTTGGCACTGTGGGTTAATGTGCCAGACTGTAAAGCCATTTGAACTGCAAGGTTGGTGGTTCAAGTTCACTGGAAACCCTATACAGGGTCTTTATGGGTTGAAAGCAACTCTATGGCACTTAACAACAATAGCAACATTCAATTTGTTTTTATTTTGTTGAGTTGAAGAAAACTATGTTATATACTTCTAGTCACAATATATTTATTTGTTGTTTGATTGGTGGTAGTGATTATTGTGCCATAGAGTCAGTTCTGACTCATAGCGACCAGGGTTGTTGCTGTTATTCTTAGGTGCCCTTGAGATGATCCTGACTCATAGTGACCTTATGCATAGCAGAACAAAACACTGCCTGATCCTGGGCCAACCTCACTATGGTTGCCATGCTTGAG
>NW_006408818.1:101040-104470 GCF_000296735.1 Chrysochloris asiatica
ACATTGAGATGTAATCCATACCGGAAGCTGTGCTCTTTGATCTTTATAAATAAATATTTTAGGTCTTTTTTACTTTCAGCAAGCAAGGTTGTATCATCTGCATATAGCAGGTTATTGATGAATCTTCCTCCAATGTTGATGCCACATTTTTCTTCATATAACTCAGCTTCTCAGATTATTTGATCAGCAAATAAGTATAAGTATTGAATAAGTATGGTGAAAGAATACAACCCTGTCACACACCTTTTTTTTTCAATTTTAAACCATTCAGCGACCAGGGTAGGGTTTCCAAATCTTTACTGGTGCATAAAACCTCATTTTTCTCCTGCAGAAATTCTGGTAGTGTTGAACTGCTGACCATGAGATTAGCAGCCAAACTTGTAAGAACTAAGTATTTCATTTATTAAAAATCTTTTTAATACTATAGAAATTGAGAAAACTATGAGGGAACTATGTGATTAAATTCCCACCCCTTATACTGCAACTACAGAGTCCTGGTGTGGTGCTATAGGTTAATGAGCTGGAATGTAAAGTGATTTGAACTACCCAGGCAGTTGAAGCTTACCAGCTGCTACCTGGAAACACTACACAGGGTTGCTATGGGTCAGAACCAACTCGACATCACTTACAAACAACAACACACTCTAACTTGAGTCCCGGAGTGGCACTGCAAGACAATGCACTGGACTGCAAAGTCGGCAATTCAAACCCACCAGCCACTCCTCACAACCCTTATACTGGGTTACTATGAGTCAGAACTGACTCAATCACACATAACAACAGCAATAACATACTGTTACTGGAGTCGTAGTGTGGCACTGTAGCATAAGCACTGCAACAAAAAGTCAGTTTGAAGCACAAAGTCAGCGGTTCAAGCTCACCAACCAATACTTGGAAATCCTATACAGGGTCACTATGAGTCAGAACCAACTCAACAGCACTCAATCAGCAGATGTTGTTTAATATTTTTATGTGGTGAAGAAGCAGTTATGTAGTTCAATAAAATGTAACCCAAACAGTGAGGACTTCTTTCAGGTAATATTTAACTTAGTTTTTTAGACTGAAAATCAGGAAGATTTATATGGTGTATCCACCAGAAAAAAAATATTCTAAAGAAAAAGTCATTCTGGCAGTTTTAAGTGGATGGATTCATATTTGCAGAGGAAGTTGAAAACCTCTGCTTTTATAATTTTTGAAGTAACATACAGACAGAAAAATTAGATCAAGAGAATTAGATATGCATCCCTCTTGAGTTATGAAATGGGCACTCAGAGAATTACAGGTGGTGTGAAAATTCTTCAAAATTGAAAACAAAAACAAAAGTCTGAGGCAAAGATTTGTTCAATCCAGTAAGAAACAACAAAATCTGAGGCAGTGTTGAATCTGACGAGAAACTACAGGCACTGGGACAGGTAAAGAATGCCAATGAGAATAGGTTTTAAAAGAAGTCGGGGTAAATGTGCAAGTCAGTCACTTACTGGTCAAAGAGTTTCAGAAATGCATTAGCGAAAAAGAACGGGCATGTGACTCCATGGCTACAAACTGCTGGTCAACTCCAAGTTATAGTGATCACATTGTTGTTGTTTTTGTTGTTAAGTGTCATCGAATTTGTTCTGACTCACAGTAACCCTGAATAGGATTTCCAAGGAGCATCTGATGGTTTTGAACTACCGACCTTCTGGCTCAAAAGTCCAGTGTTCATCCTATAGCACCATACTAGGAGTGACCCCATAGGACAGAGTAAAACTGTCCCATTATGTTTTTCAAAACTGTAAATCATTATGGAAGCATATGGTCACATATTTTTGCTGTGGACTGATAGGTGGGTTCATACTGTCAAACTTTCAGCTAACAGCTGAGCACCTTAATCAGTCACTGCCAGAATGGGTTTAACTGCAAACCACACTATTATGATGACATATTTTTAGTAAGGTTAAGGAGTATGTGTATGTGAGTGTGTATACATAATATGTATAGATGAATGCACATAACATATATATAATATATACTGAATACATAATATTCATATTTCAACAATTTATATGAAATTCATTTCCAAGTATGATTCAGATGCTAAAAATTAAAGATTTACCTGACTTACTAAATCCCAAGTTCAATGACCTCCATTCATGTATTGTAAAATGGAGCTCTGTGCAATAGATAGAGCAAAATAATAATGTGGATGTGAGGAACAGAAATGACAGAGAGAATACCTGGTAAATAACCTCCACCATCCCAATTTTTTCAAATTGAAGCTAGGTAATTCAAATGGCACCTATCGTCACAGGTTCAAGCTTCCCTTCAAATTATCAAACCATCATCCATTTGTCAGTTTGTTGTACTGTGGTGGCTTGTGTATTGTTGTTCTACTGGAAGCTTTGCCACCAATATTTTAAATACCATCAGGGTAACATGTGATGGACAGGATTTATCAGAGTTTCCAAACTAAGATAGATATGAAGAAGGAGAGGCAGACTCCCTCTGAATGTTTAGTCACTGAAAACCTTATGAGTACCTGCAGAATACAAAAGCATCATAAATAGCACCAAAATATTGCCAGGTACAGTGCCAGAGGATGAGCCGTTCAAGTTGGAAAGCATTCAAAATACATTTTAAAAGACTGAGGAAGAATTGCCTCATCAAGATGTTAACTATGATGGTGAGAAAGTTTTAAAGGTTTTGGGACAATCACTAGCTGGAGGGGAAAAATTCAAAGTGAGAAGAAAGAGCTGAAAACATCCATTAATAATAGTAAAATGGAATATGTGATGTATGAATCTAGGAAAATTCAAAGTATTCAAAAATTAAATGGAATGCATAAAGGTGGCTATCCTAGATAATAGTGAGTGAAATGGACTGGTATAAGCTATTTTGAATCAGACAATCATAAGGTCTACTATAACAGAAATGACAAATTCAAGATGAATGGCATTACATTCGTCATTAAACAGGATATTTCAGGATCTATCATGAAATACAACACTGTCTGTGAAAGAATAATATCCATACGCTCTGAAAACCAATTAATAACACTATAATTCAAATATCTGCATTATCACTAAAGCCAGTGATGATGAAATTAAAGAATTTTACAAACTTCTTCAGTTTAAAATTAATAACCATACAATTGATAATTATTGGTGATGGCAATATGAATCTTGGAAACAAAGAAAAAGAACCAGTAGTTGGAAAATGTGATGTTGGTGATAAAAATGGTGCTGGAGATTACATAACAGAACTTTGCAAGCCCAATGACTTAATCCAAATACCTTTTTTAAAGAACATAAAAATTTATTATATATATGAACCTCAACAGATACAAAACATAAATTAAATTGACTACATCTCTGGGAAAAATAGTGGAAAATCTCAAAAGAAGGCCAGGTGCCAATTATGAAAAAGACAATCAATTGCTCATATGCAAATTCAG
>NW_006408818.1:104967-106631 GCF_000296735.1 Chrysochloris asiatica
GAATTATTCTATGGGTGAGGTATTTAATGATGCAGAAAGCATCAAAAAAAGATAAAAGCTATACAAAGGGGCACTGTACGAAAAAGAAATGGTCAATGATCAACCATTTCTAGAGGTGACATACAATTAAGAATTGATGACACTGAAGGAAGAAATCCAAACTGCACAGATAGCATTAGCAAAAAACAAGCCTCCAGGAATGGATGGAATACAAATTGAAATCTTTCAACAAACTGATGAAGTCAGTACTGGGGACGCTCACTTATCTATGCCAAAAATTTTGAAAGACAGCTACTTGCCAACTGACTAAAAGAGATCCATATATGTGCCCACACAAAAGAGAGGTGACCTAAATGAATGCAGAAATCATCTAACAAAATCATTACTATTACATGCAAATAAAATTTGGATGAAGATAATTTAAAAATGGCTGCAACAGTACATAGATAGACAACTGCCAGATATTTAAATCAGATTCAGAAAAAGACACAGAACTAGGGATATCATTACTGCCATCAGATGGATCTTGGCTGAAGGAGAGACTATCAGAGAGACGTTTACTTGTGCTTTATTGACTATGCAAACATTTTAGACTATGTGGATCATGACAAGCTACGGACAACATGGCAGAGAATGAGCATTCTGGAACACTTAATTATGCTCATGAGAAACCTCTAAATAGGCAAAGATGCAGTCATTGGAACAGAACAAGGGGAGAGTGAATGGCTTGAAATTAGGAAAATTGTACCCCAGGGATGTAGTATTTTAACATAATTATACAGTCTGCATGCTGAGCAAATAATCCAAAAAACTGGATTATATGAAGAATGTGTCATCAGGATTGGAGGAAGACTCACTAACAATTTACAACATGCAGATGATACAACCTTGCTTCCTAAAAGTGAAGAGGGCTTAAAATACTTACTTATGATCTTCATAAGTAAACACTTTTGTTATTGTTGTGTGCCGTGGAGTAGTGTACGACCCATTGCAGCCCTGTATAGGGTTTCCGAGGCTGTAAATCTCAATCAAGATGGCAGATCAGGTAGACGTGCAGTGAGGAGCTCTGTCAACAACAAGGAATACGGGTCCAAGAGGGCTCAGGGGATGGGGTTGGAATTCTGAAACAAATATAAAGGTATGTTTGGAGGATCAGAGGGTTTACATCTGGGGAATTTGTAGGAGAATCCAGAAATCCATTGTTTTCTGTTTCAAGACACTCAGCTGTTCCCAGAGCTGTCATCTTGGAAGAGAACATCTTGATTGTATCAGGATTGATAGTATTTGGAAAGAACAGCTTGATAGTATCTTGATTGTATCAGGATTTTATCAGAATTAGTATCGAAATTTAAAGTGACAGTTTTGACATAAAACAAAACGGCCACCACTTGTCTGTCTGTCAGGCTGTGGTGGCTTGAGTTGCTGTGATTCTGAGGGCTATGCCACTGGTATTTTAAATAACCAGCAGCTTCACCCATGGTGGACAGGTTTCGGATGAGCTTTCAGACAAAGACAGACTAGGAAGAAAGACTGACGGACTACTTCTGAATCGCTAGTCACTGAAAACTCTACGAATAGCAGAGAAACACTGTCAGATACAGGACTGGAAAATGAGCCCCTCAGATTGGAAGGCACTCAGAATGCGACTGGAAAAGAAATGCCTC
>NW_006408818.1:107007-107591 GCF_000296735.1 Chrysochloris asiatica
AGAGTTCTTTAAAGCATTCAACAGCAAAGGTATCAGTTTGAGGACTGAAGTGCATCTGACCAAAGCCATGGCATTTTCAGTAGGCTCATATGCATGTGAAAGTTTGACAATGATTAAGGAAAATCTTGACTGGATGTGTTTCAGTTATGGTGTTGGAGAAAAATATTACAAGTAACGTGGACTGCAGTAAGTACCAACAAATCTGTCGAAGTACGGATTTACAGCCAGAATGCTTCTTATAAGTCAAAATGATGAGACTTTGTCTCTCATACTTCATATATGTTATTAGGGATAACTGATGGTTTTGGAATAATAAATTTGCAGTTAGCAGCCCAACATTTACCTAGATCTTGAGTCCAATAATTTGGACTTCTAGCCTCCTAAACTATAAGAGAATACATTGATATACATTAAAACCATCTAGTTGTGGTACCAATGGCCATCACTCGTCTATCAGTTTGTCGTACAGTGGTGAGTTGTGAGTTGCTATGATTCTGAAAGTTATGCCACCAGTATTTTAAATAACCAGCAGGGTCACCCAGGGTGGACAGGTTTCAGATGAGCTTCCAGAAAAACACAGACTA
>NW_006408818.1:108073-108596 GCF_000296735.1 Chrysochloris asiatica
AAGAGGAATGATGTTGCATTAATTGTCAAAAAGACCATATTCAGATCAGTCATGGTATAAAACGCTAGATAGAATAAATTCCCTGTAGGGAAGCCCAGTTAATACCACTACTATTCACATTTACTCACCAACCACTAAAGCCAGTGAGGACGAAATACAATAATTCTACCAGCTCCTCCAATCTGAAACTGATCAAAAATGAAATCAAGATGTAGTGATCATTAGTGGTGATTGGAATGCAAAGGTTGGGAGCAAAGAGGAAGGATCAGTAGTTGGAAAATATGGCCTTCGTGATAGAAATGATGCTGTAGAATGCATGATAGAATTCTGCAAAACCAATGATTTGTTCATTTTAAATACCTTCTTTAGTCAGCATAAGAGACAACTATACACGTGGACCTCACCATGTGTATTCATAGAAATCAAACTGAATACATAAAAATCAAATTGACTACATCTGTGGAAAGAGACGATGGAAAAGCTCCATATCATCAGTGAAAAAAAGACGAGGGGCAGACTGTGG
>NW_006408818.1:110376-112221 GCF_000296735.1 Chrysochloris asiatica
AAAGAACCAATAGATCCATTTTGGAAGACGTGCAGCCAGAGTGCACCTTAGAGCCCAAGATGACCAAACTTTGTCTCTCATACTTTTGACATATTTTCAGGAGGGAGCAGTTGCTGGAGAAGGATATCATATTTTGTATGGTGGAGAGTCAGAGAAAAATTTCTTCACAATCCAGCGAGATGGATTGGCCGAGTGGCAACATTGATGGACTCAAGCGTGGCAACAGTAGTGAGGTTGGCTCAGGATCGGGCAGTGTTTTGTTCTGCTGTGCATAGGGTCTCTATGAGTTGGAACCAACTCGATGGAACTGAACAACAACAACAACAAATCCATGGAAAAGGACAGCTTGTTTGGTAAAAAGAGGAAGACCCCCCAACACGATGAATAGGCACAGTGACAGTAGCAGTATGTTCAAGCACAACAACAATTGTGACGATGGTGTAGGACCAAGCAGTGTTTCTTCTTGTTTTCTGTAGAGCGCCAATGAGTCAGAATCAACTCGATGACACTTAACAATGACAGCTTATATAATAATATTTTATTTATTGATATGATCATACCAAATCTTTCCTGACTCATATTTCATTTTTTCTTTCTCTATCCTCTCTTGTTGTCATTGTTGTTAAGTGCCTTTGAGTAAGTTCCAACTCATGACAACTCTGTATATGGTTTCTGAAAAGCAACTGGTGAGCTTGAACCACTGACTTTGCAGTTCAAACTGACCTTGCAGCCCATTGCATTAACCCTCAGCACTAAGACTTAACCAGAACTCTAGTACATCCTATATATGACGTAAATAAAATACTAATTTGAGTAAAAATAATTGTGATACATACCCTGCTTCTGTATCTCAATATTCCTTATCATAATTACAATCTGTATTGTGTTGCAAATGTAAAAGAAAACCTTTTTTTTAACATGAAATAACACCTGCAATACTGCTTTTGCTATATTGCAGTCACATCCTATACACCAAAGCAACATATGACTTGAGGCAGCATTTAATCCAACTCCCTGGAGGTAACTTTTGTTATTTGCAGTGAAGGGAAGGAAAATGAAGCCCATTTATCAGCAGCAGAGAGGAGACTCTCTGTAACATGGTTGAATTACTATTTCTGTATTCCTTCCACCATTTATTTTCTAAAATGTATGAATCCTGTTCATAGAGACTTTATGCTAGAATTCTTAAGCTATGGGTAAAAGATAGCAGCTTTGGGGGTGGTTAGAACATAGAGCTAGAGGACCATAATAGTTTGTATTTATTAATTACTGGAGTTTGTAACCATTTTCAAGGTTTCACAGCTTACAAATTTACAACTAGAAATGATAAATCCCATTAGTCAATAGTTTTTTATTTCATATTTACATGATTTATGAGATATTTGGTGCCATGTAAAATTTAAACACACACACACACAAAATACTTGTGAGAGAGCTTCAAAATTTGTGGGGAAAAAAATTTGAAGCCCCATTATATTTTAAATTAAACAGTTCTTTTCACAGGTTGTTGTTGTTTGTTGTCAGGTGCCATCAGGTCGGAACCAACTCATAGCAGGTACCACATGCTTATTTCCTTATTAGATTGAAAAGTTAATAGAAGACCACCAAATAATAGACTAAAGTACAGACTTAATAAGAAAGAGGAAACTAGTGATATTTCAAAGCTCTTATTAGTAAAATACCCAGAAGTAAGAATGGTTAAATATTCGCTCTCAATCATGTAGAAGTATGGTCTCAAACATTGATTAGTTGTTTTCTGGTTTAAAAAATATATATCAGTCGTTTATATAAATTATTATATAATCTACCTATTGATAATAATTTGAACATATTGTCCGGAGGAAA
>NW_006408818.1:112461-113023 GCF_000296735.1 Chrysochloris asiatica
TCGCTATGAGTCGGTTCCAACTCGATGGCACCTGACAACAACAATTGATAATAAGGAAAATAAGAGTGTTTTATCTCCCATCATGTCAAATAATAATTGTGTTAATATTTGCACATAGCTAATTAGAAATACCTGCTGGGTAGGGATCATTATTATATTCTGGAAATGCCTCATTTGCCAAAAGGCCAGAAGAATTACCCATCATCTTATATTTCTTCAGCAACTGAAGTACATTTAGAAAGAATGAAAATGAGCCACCTTCATCACTTGAAGAAAGATATTAGATCACTATTTGGAACTATACATATGCATATACACATAAACATATAGATCTTATGTAGATATATAGATAGATAGATATAAGCATTGGACAGTGAATCACTCTTTCAACAGTTCAAATCCACCAGCCACTGTGAGTTAGAATCAACTGGATGACACTTAACAACAGCAACAAATATATATATATGAGTCCTGGTGTGGCTCTGTGGGTAAATGTGCCAGACTGCAAAGCCATTTGAACTGCAAGGTCAGCGGTTCAAGCTCACCAGCTGTTCCTTGGAAA
>NW_006408818.1:113133-124353 GCF_000296735.1 Chrysochloris asiatica
AGAGAGAAAGAGACAGAGAGAGAGAACAGGTGTGGTGCTGTAGTAAAAACTGTAGCACTGAACTATTAACCACAAGGTTTGTGATCCAAATACTACCAGCAGCTCCTCAGAAACTCTATACAGGGTAGCTATGTGTTACAATTGACATATGTATATATGTTTGTGTGTATATTAGAAGCCCTGGGTCTTAATGGGTTACAAGTTGAGCTGTGAACCACATGGGAAGTAGCAGATTGAATATCCTGTTGATTCGAGGCAGAAAGGTGAGGTTCTTTGCTCGCATAAAGATTTACAATCTCAGAACCCTTATACAGAGTCACTCTGATCCAAAACTGATTCAGTGGCACACAACTACAACCATAAAGCCATTTTCAGAAATGAAATGGAATGCATAAACATCATTTTCCTAGATATTAGTGAGCTGAAGTGGACTGGTATTGGCCATTTTGAATCTGACAATCACAACATAAACTATGCCAGGAATGACAAATTGAAGAATGGCATCACTTTTGTTATCAAAAAGCACATTTCAAGATCTATCTTGAAGTACATTGCTGTGATCCACAGGCTTATAAGGAAGATCACTTGATTTAAATAACATAGCAATCACTAAAGCCAGTGATGATGAAATGGTAGAATTCTACCAATTTCTTCAATCTGAAAATGATCAAACTTGCAATCAAGATGTATTGATCATTACTGGTGATTGAATTGCAAAGGCTAGAAAAAATAGGATCAGGTGTTTGATCAAGTGATTACAATGATGCTGGAGATCACATGATAGAATTTTGTAAGATCAGTGACTTGTTACTTCCAATTATCTTTTTAAATAACATAAGAAATGACTATGTACTTGCACCTTACCAGATGGAATATACAGAACTCAAACAGACTACATTTGTGGAAAGAGAAAATGGAGAAACTCCATATTATTAACAAAAAATAAGACACAAGGCAGACTGTGGAACAGACTATCAATTGCTCATATGCAAGTTTAGGCTGAACTTGAAGAAATTCCAAACAAGTCCACAAGAGGCAAAATATAATATTGAATGCATCCTATCGGGATTTTGAGATCATCTGAAGAAAATATTTGTTCTAGTAGACACTCATGACTAAAGACAAGAAGAGGTGTAGGATGACAGCAATAACATCGTACAGAAAGTAAAATTTCATTAAGACAAGAAAGAATGAAAAGACCAAAATGAATGTCAGAAGACCCTGAAAATCATTCTACAGTCTAAAGATGCTAACTTAAATGAAAAAAAAAAAAAAAAATGAGGAGGTAAAGAGCTAAACAAAAATATTCAAAGTCAGCTCAAGAGAAAAAGTGAAATATTATTAGGAAATGTTCAGAAACCTGGAGTTAGAAAATAAATAAGGAAGAACAAGCTCAGAATTTTTGAAGAAAGAAATCAAACTTCTACGTGTAATATTGAAGGATTTTATTGGCAAAAAATTGAATGATGCAGAAAGCATCAAAAGAAGACAGACAGAATATACAGCCACTCTACCAAAAGAAACAATGGCTGTTCAGCCATTTTAAGAGATAACAAATGATTAACAGTCAAGGACACTGAAGGAAGATGTACACGTGCACTAATGGCATTGGCAAAGAATTGTTGTTGTTGTTGTTAAGTGCCGTCGAGTCAGTTCCGACCCATAGCGACCCTGTATTTCCAAGGGTTTCCAAGGAGCAGCTGGTGAGCTTGAATCTCCAACCTTGCAGTTCAATCGGCTTTGTTTGCAGTCTGGCGCATTAACCCACAGCGCCACACCAGGACTCCTGGCAAAAAAATTAGGCCCAGGAAATTGATACAATACAAATTGAAATCTTTCAACAAACTGATGCAACAATAGACTTTTTCACTTATTGCTACTAAGTAATTTGGAAGACAGGTACCTGGCCTACTGATTGGAAGCGATACATATTTGTGCCTATTCCAAAGAGAGGTGACTGAACGTCACACAGAAATCATCTCACAGTATCATTAATAATGCATGCAAATAAAATTTTGCTAAATATAATTCAAAAAGGGCTGCAAAATCACAATAGGATAGAATTGCCAGTGGTTCAAACTGAATTCAGATGAGGATATAGAATGTGGGATATCATTGCTGACATCCAGTGGATCTTTGCATAAGGAAGAGAATGTCAGAAAGATGTTTACCTGTGCTTTATTGTCTATGCATATTATTTGATAGAGTGTATCATGACAAATTATGGACAAAAATGCAGAAAATGAATATTCCAGAAAATTAAATTGTGTTCATAAGGAAGCTGCATATAGTTAATGAGGCATTTTTTCAAACAGAACAAGGAAAAAGTGAATGTTTTTAAATTAGGAAATCTGTGGACCACAGTTGTGTTCTTTCACCATACTTATTCAATTTGTATGCAGAGTAAGAAATCCACAAAGCTGGATTATATGCAGAAGAACATGGCATCAGAATTGGAGGAAGGTCCATTAACAACCTGCATTATATTGATGATACAACTTTGCTTACTGAAAGCGATAAGAATTTACTTAAAAACTTACTGGTGAAGATCAAAGCCTTCAGTATGGGTTGCACTTCAATGTAAAGAAAATAAAAATCCTCACCACTGGACTAATAAATAACTAAGATACATGGAGGAAAGATTGAAGCTGTCAAAGACACTATTTTGCTCAGATCAACCATCAACACTCAGTGCAGCAGTCAAGAAGTCAAATGTTGTCATTAGGAAAACCTGTTGCACAAAACATCTTTAAAATATTCAAGAGCAAAGATTTCAGTTTGAAGATAAGGTGTGACTGATCCAAATCATGGTATTTTCAATAGCCTCATATGCATGTGAAAGTTGGGTAATGAATACAGAAGACTGCAGAAGACTTGATGTAATTGAGTTATTGTGCTGGAACAGAATGCTAAAGGTATCAAAGAAGAAACAAATCTGTGTTGGAAGAAATACAGCCATGCTACACCTTATAGTCCAGTATAGCTAGATTTTGCCTATCATGCTTCAGACTTATTATAAGAAGGTACCAGTACCTGGAGAAGGACACCATGCTTGATAAAGTGAAGGGTCAGTAAAAAGAGGAAGATCTCCAAGGAGATGGATTTGCACAGCAGCATCAGCAATGGACCTAAGTGTACCAATGATTGTGATGTTGGTGCAGTCCTGTTCTGTTATGCATAATTCTCTATGAATTTTTATCAACTTCAGGGCACTTAACAACAACATCAACAATAACAGCAACAAGGTAATTTTCTGATCAGTACTATATGTTGGTGATGTTGTTAGGTGGCATCAAGTTGGAATGAAACACTGCGCAGTCCTGGGCCAACCTCACAATTGTTGCCACTCTTGAACCTATTGATGCTGCCATTTTTCCAATCCATCTTGCTGGGGGTCTTCTTCTTTTTCTCTGACCCTTCACCTTACCAAACATGATATTTTTCCTCAGCGACTGGTCCCTCCAAACAACATGTCCGAAGTATGAGAGACGAAGTCTGGCCATCCTTAGTGGCCTCCGAGGAGCATTCTGACTGTACTTCTTCCAATATAGATCTGTTTGTTCTTTTAGAAGCCCATGGTACTTTCAATATTTTTCTCCAACACCATAACTCAAATGCATCAATTCTTCTACAATCTTCCTTATTCACTGTCCAACTTTCACATGCAAATGAGGTTATTGAAAACATCATGGTTTGGGCCAGTCATACCTTAGTCCTCAAGCTGACATCTTTGCTCTTCAGTACTTTAAACATATCTCATGCAGCAGATTTGCATAATGTGATACGTTGTTTGATTTCTTGACTGCTGCTTCCATGAGTGTTGATGTTTAACCCAAGAAAAATGAAGTCTTTGACAACTTTAATATTTTCCCCATTGATAAGAATGTTGTTTATTGGTCCAGTGGTGAGGATTTTTTGTTTTGTTTACATTGAGATGCAATCTATGGGGAAGGCTATGGTCTATGATCTTTATCAGTAAGTATTTTAAGTCCTCTTCACTTTCAACAATCAAAGTTGTATCATCTGCATATCACAGGTTGTTAATGAGTCTTGTGGAGTAAATTAATAAAAGTTACAAAAAGCTCTTTTTAGATGAAATGGATGATGAGATTGAAGTGCCCTTCCCCCTGCTGACATCAGTGAACTTGAAGATAAGATTGTATTTTAAAATCTAAGCTTAAAAAGTTAGCCCAAGATTGAATCATGCATTGTTTTTTTAATTGCTAATGAGTTGATTTCAATCGCTCTATAGGTTTCCAATGTTGTAATCTTTATGGATGCAGACCATCATATCTTTCCCCTGTGGGACAATTAGTGGGTTCAAATCACTGACAGTTTTGTTCATTGCATAACCAGGGATCCTTGAATCATGCATTGTTCCTGTTAAATGCTATAGAATTTGCTCTGATTCATAAAAACTCTATATAGGGTTTCTGAGGTACAACTCGTGGGTTTGAATCACCTGTCTTGTGGTTAGCAGTCCAGTGTTTATCCTATGACATCAATATAGGACTCCAGAATCTTGCATAGTCATCTCAAAGGATAAACATAGACCTACCCAAACAATCCTCAGAATAATCTAATTAATTCTTTCACTTTTGATACAGAATAACATCTCAATAATTAGGACAATTATAAATAATGAGAAGTAGATAAAACAGAGAGAGAAATGCATTAAGTGTAAATTCATGGAAGTGAAACAGAATAGAAATAATGAGAAGGTTGACGCTATGTGAACAATGTCACTGAACCTGCAGAAATGTTGAATGATGTACCAGTTCCCATTTTCTTGCTTTATGTTGACTGAGGGATGCTCTCAAATTATGAAGTCCACCATAAACCATTGCTGTATATTATAGAATGCTACAGCCTACTACTTCAAAACTGCCAGGAGAAAGTCTGTCATTGTCTTGCTGGAAAAAATCAAACCAGTTCCTATTGATTTGATTACTACTCATGGAAAGCATGGTGGCTCCATACGACAAAGTCCCTGGTTCTAGCCTGCCAGGTGCTCTTCAGGAGAAAGATGAGGCTTTCTCTTCCTTAGAAGATTAAAAGCCTTGGAAACCCTATGCAGGGTCACTATGTGTTAGAACAGACTCCACGGTACCTAACAACCACAGACATGGCCTCATGTGTATCAGGGTAAAATTGTGCTAATAGATTTGTAAATGACTGAGTTTTTTTAAAGTAAATCACTATGACTTTCTCTAGTTGGACTGAAAGCTCCAGAACTAAAATCTTACATTTAGCAACTGATAGTTTTACTGTTTGTTCCCAAAATGAACCGCTTTGGCTAAAACTGAGTCTAATATATTATAACATAATCACAGTCATGGTGTGGCACTGTAGGATAAGCACTGAACTGCAAGGTCAGTTTGAGCCACAAGGTCAGCAGTTCAAATCTACCAACCGCCCCTTGGAAATCCTATACAGGGACACTATGAGTCAGAACTAACTGAACGGCACTTAACAACAACAAAAATCACATATGTGGCTTTGTGATCATCACAGATCTAGCACATACTCAAGAATAGGGGGTTATGCCAAGTTTGTATCTTAGGGGCAAGAATCCTATGGGCCATGTTAGAATTCTTCCTATCACACTACGCCATTGCATGTTTTGGTCAAAAGCAGAAATAGTATCCCCTGGTTCTACAAAAATAAGTCCTTGCCTTTTTTAGTTACAAGTCACTAAAATAGAAATACAAGGCATTCATTACTGAATTTAATAAATATTATCACTGCTATAGTGAATCACTACGGCTTAGTAAGAATTGGATAGTGTCTAATTATTTCTAATCTTGAAAATGTTTTCTGCTTTATTAAAACCTTGAATAATAACTCTGGGCTATTTCCAATACCCGGTATCATGTTTTCCCATAAAGTGTGGTAAGCAATATCATAAAAAATGTATTTATAATACAAAATCCATCTTCATCTATGAATGTAGAATCCGAGTTATCTGCTTCCAAATACAATGCGTAAATAGGAAAAAGAAAGACATTTCCATTACAAATGGGAAAAAAAACAGAGGGAAAGAACAGATAACAGTCACCAAGCAAGTAAAAAGCCAGCGGAAAAAATTTATGTTAGTGCTCAAGGCTTAAAAATAATCCTCTCTTCTTTGACACTGTCTGGGGAACAGCTCTGGTCTCCAGACTTGGGTATTGGCCATGCATACTGGATTCTGGGTAGATGCCCTTCAACCCTGGGCTCCAGCTCTACCTTCCAGTCCACTGGAATGTGACTGTGCTTCCTAGGTTTTAGAGGGTCCCATTTTCTATTCCATCTAGGACCCCAGCTTTTTTGGTCCTAGCAGACCCTGTTCTTCTGACCTCTCATTCATGGCATCCCTGTCCTCTCAGTTTTGGACAGAGGTCTCATGTTAAAGGCAGCATCACTCTACATAACTGACTTGGCAAAGAAACTCCAACTCTTTGAGGCTTAGGAATCTGTGAGTCCAACCTTAGAAACCCTATAGGTCATGGTTCTACATTTTGAGAACCCAGAGGTCATGGACCTACCTATAAGACAAGGAAACTTCTACTTCTTGGTTCCTTGATCTCTACTGGAGGTCAGACAGATTTCTGTTCTGCTTGAGCAAGTGTTACAAAGCTCTTTGGCTCTAAAAGACACTCTACTACACCAGTAAGCCTTCTTAGCTTGAAGATACTGAGTCCTCTAACTCTGTGGCTTGACAGTCTAACTCCTCTTATAAGTGCCCAGATGTGTCCCACTTCACCAGAAAGCCTCCTGCATGAAGGTTGCTCCCATTCAACCTATTTTTCTGCCATTGCTTCTCACAGCCTGTGCCGTCCCTACTATTACATCTCTCCTCACTTCCTTTTGAGCACTCATCAGAATTGCCTTTGACATTTATTATTCCACCTACAGCCTCTCTTAGACAATCTAGGATTTTACTGTTAGGCAGCTTATTTCTCCAGCCTTAGCCCATTATCCAGTTCCAAGAGTGCTTTCGCATTTATGTATTTGTTAAAGCAGAGCCCAACTCCTCTGGTACCAATTTCTTTCTTAGCTATCTAGTGCTACTATAACAGAAATACAAGTGGATGACTTTAACAAAAAAAAAAATTACTTCAATTTTCTCCTGGATCTAATTGTTTCACAGTGCATAGACCCCACATCCAAAGAACACACTTCATTCCCAGTTCTTCTGTCTTGGTGGTCCTTCTTTCTCTGCTTACTTTTCTCTCTTTGTGTCTCTCAAAAGAGATTGGCTTAGGATACAACCTAATCATATAGTTTGCATCTGACCTCAGCAACACAATAGAAGTGAGATGTGCAACACATGGGATAATTACATTAACCAAGTCTTGTCACAACAGGTTACATCATGGGAGGGATTGCAGTATATTCAATCTCATCATGGCAGACTATTGTTGTGAAGTGCCTTCGAGTTAGTTACAACTCATAGAAACCCTGTTTAGAGTTTCTGAGGAGTGGCTGGTGACCTTGCAGTTCAAACCAACCTTGCAGTCCAGCGCATGAATCCACAGCACTACACCAGGACACCCTCTTATCAACCAAAGACTCAGAATTCAGGCCCAGCTACACTGACACAAAAACATAACTATTAAGCTCCCTAATCATGTTTAACATGAGTGTTGTTGGACTTGTAAGTACAAATATTATACAAATACTGAGTATTATAAAATTTCATGTAGGTTAAGATGTAAGTCAGAAATAAGATAATATCAATGAGACATTGCTTTCAGACATACCAGATTTCTGAAGAAAACATGTTAATAACACAAAAACTAATGATAGCCAAGTTCTAATTAGGCAGGTGTTTTGAACTCTCTAGTGTAGGCATCCCTTAACTCTGATATTACTGAAAATAAGAGTTGTTGTTGTTGTCAGGTGCCATCGAGTCGGAACCGATTCATAGCGACCCCATGCACAGCAGAACGAAACAATGTCCGATCCTGAGCCAACCTCACTACCGCTGCCACACTTGAGTCCATCAATGATGCCACCTGGCCAATCCATCTTGTTAGGGGTCTTCCTCTTTTTCTCTGACCCTTTACCTTACCCATCATGACATCCTTCTCCAGCGACTGTTTCCTCCGGACAATATGTCCAAAGTTTGAGAGACGAAGCTTAGCCATCCTGGCCTCCAAGGAGCACTCTGGCTGCACTTCTTCCAAACAGAAAATAAAAGTAAATATGTATAAATGGTGTACATTTATATTGGCAAAGAAAATAAAAGAGATAATTCTAGATTTAGAAAGGAAGCAAATAGAGGGACAATTAGCAACTAATTTAGATATCTATGTGATACATATAATCAAGAGAAATGGTGTTGCATTCATCATCAAAAAGAATATTTAAAGTCCTATTGTGCAGAGAACAATGGTGTCTGTGATATCACAACATTCATATCTCTACAAGGAAGACCAGTTAATGTAACCTTTAATCAAATTTAAGTAAAAATTCCTAAAGTCAGTGAAGATGAAATTGAAGAATGTTACCAACTTCTTCAGTATGAAATTGGCTAAATATGCAATCAAGATGTACTGATAATTACTGGTGATTGGAATGCAAAGGTTGGAAACAAAAAGGCTCAGTAGTTGGAAAATATGGCCTTGATAGAAATGATGCTATAGATCACATGATAGACTGTTGCAAGATTAATGACTTACTCATTGCAAATACCTTTTTTTTTCATGTTTTATTGTGAATTATATGATATTTTACATGGGAGAACTTTAGTTTTACATTCATTCCACGGTACATCGTTTCATTGCCATAGTTCCAATCCCCTCCATGCATCATCATCAACCGACCAAAGGGTATACCCTATAAACCCTCTCCCTATAAACTCTCCCCCCCATTCTTCAGCACTGCAAATACCTTTTTAAAACAGCATAAAAAGGCAGCTATTTACATGTATCACACCAGGTGGAATACACAGGAATCAAACTGAGTATATTTGAGGAGAGAGATAGTGAGCAGGCTTACTGTTTATCATCAGCCAAAAGAAGGCCAGGGGCTGACTGTGGAGCAATTAATTGTATACATATAAATTTAGACTGAACTTGAAGAAAGTTAAAACAAGTACACAAGAGCCAAAACATGAGCTTGAACATATCCCACCTGAATTTCAAGATCATCTCAAGAACAGATATCATGCATTAAACATTAATGATAGAGGATCAGAAGATTTGTGGGATGACATCAAGAACATCAAACAAAAAGAGAGAAAAAAGTCATTAAAAAAACAGGAAAGAAATAGAAAGCCAAAAGGTATGTCAGAAGAATCTCTGTAACCTGCTGGCTAGTGTAGAGATGCTAAAACGACTGAAAGAAATGAAGAAATAAAAGAGATGAATCGAAAATTTAAAAGGGCAGCTCAAGAAGACAAAGTAAAATATTTTAATGAAATGTGCAAAAACCTGGAGTTAGAAAAGCAAAAGGGAAGAACACAGCCAACATTACATAACCTAAAAGAACTGAAAAAATATTCAAGCCTTGACTTCTGATATTGAAGGATTTTATGGACAAAATGTTAAATGAAGCAGAAAACATCAAAAGAAGATGGAAAGATGGTTACCTAAAATGGGGGGCTATAAAGGCACGAAATGACTGACTTATAAGTTTTCAAGAAGTTTAGTTTCATAGTGTGCAGAGAAGGATAGAATCCCCACTGAATAGTTTCCATCTTGTCTCGATGGGTCTTCTGAAAGGAGATGGAGATAAGATTCATAGATTCAATAATGAATAATCATTATCATGACTAATTGTGACTGTCACAATTATAATGGTAGAAGTTTTGTAACAAAAAGGAGGGTAGTTAATCTTACAGTCCAGGGAGAGAGAACTCTAGGACCATCAAGGTAGATGAGCACAAGCAGATTGTGTAAACCTATTCAGAGAAACTGCAACACCAGAGATGGAGGCAGACATGAAGACATGGAGAGATAGAGCAGCTGAGGACTCTAGAATTATGGAAAGAGAAAGGCTGTGTGTTGGTGGTCATGAGGCAGGCTTGCAGAATGTGCCCTTTGGTTGTTTAAATGATTATATATTCTTGAGTGTTTTTGTGTATGTCCCTCCCCACTAAAAGAAGAGGGAGAGAAGGAAATACTGTTGAATGATGATACATGGATGAGATTGTAATCATTGCAATGAAACAGTGAGTATAAAACCAATGTTCTCCCATGTAAACTGTCACTCAATTCACAATTAAAACTTAAAAAAAAAAAAAAAGATGGAAAGAATATAATCACTGTACAAAAAGAAATAGTCAATGGTCAACATTTCAAGAGATATCATGATGTGTTGTTGTCAGGTGCCATCAAGTCAGTACTAACTCATGGCATCCCTATGTACAACAGAACAAAACACTGTACAGTCATGTGCCAACCTCACAATTATTGCTATATTTGAGCCTGTTGCTGCTGCCACTGTGCCAACCCATTGTGCCAGGGGTCTTCCTATTTTTCACCAACCCTCTACTTTACCAAAAATGATATTATTCCACAGGGACTGGAGAATTAATATGATCAACAATTGATAGCACTAAAATTGCACAGATGACATTGGCAAAAAACAAGTTTCCATAAATTGACAAAATACAAATTATGTTTCAACAAACTGATGAATCACTGAAGACACTCAATCATCTATTCTGATAAACTTTAAGGCAACTACCAAACCAACAGATTGGAAGAGATCAATATTTTGGCCCATTCCAAAGAGAGGTGACCTATGGAACACAAAACCATTGAACAGTATCAATATCAAACGGAAGTAAAATATTTCTGAAAAAAATAAAAAACAACTGCAGCGATGCATTGACACTGAATTGTCATAAATTAAATCAGTGTTCAGAAGAGGAGGAGCAATGAGAGAGATTATCATTACTGACATCAGATGGATTTTGGTAAAAAGCAGAGAATAACAGAGACATGCATTGTTGTTGTTAGGTGCCATCAAGTCAGTATCAACTCATAGCAACACTCTACACAACAGAAAGAAACACTACCTGGTCCTGGACCAACCTCACAATTATTGCCATGCTTAAGCCATTGATGCTGCCATATTGCCATTCCATCTCACTGAGGATCTTCTTTTTCTCTGACGCTCCACCTTACCAAACTTGATATCCTTCTCCAGTGACTGATCGCTCCTGACAATATCTCTGAAGTATGAGAGACAAAGTTTGGCCATCCTGACCTACAAGGAGCACTCTGG
>NW_006408818.1:128149-129930 GCF_000296735.1 Chrysochloris asiatica
CCAATACCAGTCTATTTCAGCTCATTAATGCCTCAGATGTCGATGTTTATGCGTTCCATTTCATTTTTGACAACTTCCAATTTTCCCAGTTTCAAACTTCATACATTCAATGTTACGGTTTACAATGAATGTTATAGCTGTTTCTCTTCATTTTTACTTGTGCCCCATCATTAAATGAAGGTCTTGTGGGCTTTTCTTCCACGGGCTTTACTCCATTCACATTATCATGGTCAACTCTAGTTTTAGGAGGCAGTAGAATTGTATTGTAGTAGAATTGGTATTCTTGGTTGTAATCTTTAGAGAAGACTGGTGTGGCACTGTGGGTTTAAGTGCCAGACAGAAAAGACATTTGAACTGTAAGGTCAGCAGTTCAAGCTCACCAGCAGCTCATCAGAAACCTTACACAGGGTCACTATGGGTCAGAACTGACTCAATGACACTTAAGAACAACAACAACACACAACATCAGTTCTCTTGAATTGAGTAATGATGGATACATTAAAAATGCCAATCTCTTCATCACCAGTCAAATGCTTAATTTTTGTATCACCAAGGCCCCTTCATACACACATAATATATAATTTCAAATAAATCACTTTAGTTTGTGTATTATGTATGACTATAAATTAAAATGTGCCTGATCAGCAAATGAAGGTACCAAGGATTTTATTTCGAAATGCTTTACTCTATTTGCGCCATCACGGTGACTCAAATTACAGGAGGTAGTTCTTTCCCAGGCACATTTTGAGTGCCTTCCAACCTGAGCAGCTCATTTTCCAGCACTATATCTGACAGTGCTTCTCTGCTAGTCTTAAGGTATTCAGTTATTAAATATTCAGAAGAAATTTGCAACTCCTTTCTTCCTAGTCTGTCTTCATCTGGAAGCTAGTCTGAAACCTGTCCAGAGTGGGTGATCCTTCTGGTATATAAAACACCAGGGGCATAGCTTCCAGAACCACAACAACTTGCAAGCCACCACAGTGCGACAAACTTACAGATGACCATCGGATAAAACAAGGCTAAAACATCAATTGCTCGACCCAAATTCAATTGAAACTGAAGAATATAAAAACAAGTTCACAAGAGCCAAAATATGACCTTGAATATATCACACCTGAATTTAGAGATCATCTGAAGAATAGATTTGATACATTAGACACTAAAGAACAAAGACAAGAAGAGTTATGGGATGACATCAAGAACATCATACATGAAGAAGGCAAAAAGTCATTAAGAAAACAAGAAAAAAAGAAAAGATCAAAATGGATATCAGAAGACACTCTGAAACTTGCTCTCCAGTGTACAGATGCTTAAGCAAATGGAAGAAATGAGTAGGTACTAGAGCTGAACAGAAAATTTCAAAGTTCAGCTCAAGAAGACAAGATCAAATATTAAAAAGAAATGTGCAGAGATCTGGAGTTATAAAACAAAAGGGAAGAACATGATCAGTATTTCTCAAGCTGGGGGAACTGAAGAAATAATTAAAGCCTCAACTTTCATTAGTGAAAGATTCTCTGGGCAAATTATTGAATGATTCAGAAAGCGTCAAAAGAAGATGGAAGGAATACACAGCCATTGTACCAAAAGGAAATGATTGCTGTTCAACAAATTCAAGAGATAGCATATGATCAAGAACTGATGATAATGTAGGAAGAAGTCCGAGGTGCATTGAAGGATTTGGCATAGAACAAGGCACGAAGAATTGATGGAATAAAATTGAATCTTTCAAGTAAGAGAAGCAGCACAGGAGGCACTCACTCATCTATGCCAAGAAATTTGGA
>NW_006408818.1:131190-132673 GCF_000296735.1 Chrysochloris asiatica
GTGAAGCTCCTCCCCTGAATAAAGCAGAGGCCCGGGCCTCCCCAGGTGTGCATCACTATTCTCATGGTTGTTATTCCAAAGACCCTATTTTTATGTAAAAATCAGTGTTATATCAAAATGGAAGATGACCAGATCAGATCATAAAATGTTAGCTGACTACATCATTACATAACTGAAAAAATTATGTCAGTCTATAACTGCCAAACCACTGAAAATTTTAGCCTACAAGGATGACTTATTACCTAAACCATCAAGGCCAGCATGAATCTCATTTCAAACATTGGCATTTGTTACAGCCATTAATGGACAAAATTGTCAGATAGTAGATTTTTTTCCTATTGCCACAAGTTCAAAATGCCAGAAAATAAGAAGGTTGATAAGTTAGGAGGAGCGGTAGTCACTTTGTACTTTATTGTTCCTCCCACTTATTTTTCTATCAATCTTTTCATATCTGCATCACTTTTTTTGTTTTGGGTAAAAATATACACAGAAACACATACAACCATTCAATAATGTTTACATATATGGAACAATGCCATTGGATACATTTTTCACATTATGTAATTTCACTATTTCTGCCCATATTTCTTCACCACAATTCATTTTTTCCATTCCATATTCTAGAAAAATTGTATTCTGTTTGTATTCCATGTACAGTATATTGTTTTCTATCTATCTACCTGTCTGTCTGTCTATCTATCTATCTAGCTAGCTAGCTAGCTAGCTATCTCTATCTCTATCTATCTATCTATCTATCTATCTATCTATCTATCTATCTATCTATCTATCTAATCTTCCTAAGATTTTGAGGCAGTCACTGGACCAGGAAGTGTTTTCTTCTGTTGTATGATTTGGAACTAACTTCATTGTGCCTAACAACAGCAGTAGCATCAATTTCTATGGAACAATTGTCTTGGTTTATTATAAAAAAGATGGCACTAAATCTTTACTCTGGTTGCCTTCATCAGCAAAAATGTGTAAGTATGTCAGGGAAGATATAGTCTGGTAAACATCCCAGTAGCCTCCATTTGTAACACTACTAATCTAAAAGCATTGAAGAAACCTTGTATATCAGATAATTTCCTATCAACCCACTATGGTCTGTGTTCTTTTTCAATGACTACTTCCAATGTTTAAAAAATAACCTAAATCATAATGGTGAGAGGAATGTTCCAGAACCATGGACTGGTCAGGCTATCTGAGACTCTAGTATTTCCTCCCTACTCCAGTGATGCTCCAATCCAAGATGAGTTTACTGTTAAATTAGGGGCTGAAGCCAGCTTTTATTTCTTTTTTTTTTTTTTTAATTGCTTTGCTCTATTATTCCTTTTTCTTTGCTAAAATAATGAGATAGAACAGAAAATAGTCTGCCAAAACAATGTGATAAAGAAACAAAATAACAGCTCAAATGTACTTATATACTGTACCCATAATAGCTTACTCATTTGTGTTCTAGAATACCAATGTCTTGCTTTTATTGTAC
>NW_006408818.1:134543-154843 GCF_000296735.1 Chrysochloris asiatica
GTAAAGATTTGAAACAAAGAGGAAGCTTGAATAGTTGGAAAATAATGTCTTGGTAATAGAAATTATGCTAGAATCACATGACAGAATTTTGCAAGATCAATGGATTCTTCATTGAAAATAACTTTTTTAAACAACATGAAAGATGACTATACACATAGACCTCACCCAATGGAAATACATAGAAATGAAACTGACTATATCTATGGAAAGATACAGTGGACAAGCTACATACCAGCAGCCAAACAATTACAGGGAAAGACTGTGGAACATACCACCAATTGCTCATAAACAAGTTCAAGCTAAAATTGAAGAAAATTAAAATAAGTCCAAGAGAGCCAAAATAAGACCTTGAATATATCCTAACTGAATTGAGACATCATTTGAAGAACAGATGCATTAGACACTAAAGACTGATGATCAGAAAAGTTGTGGGATGACATCAAGAACATCATACAGGAAGAAAGCAGAAGAACATTAAGAAGACAAGAAAGAAGGAATAGACCAAAATGGAGGTCAAAAGAGACTCTGAAAATTGCTCTTCAACATAGAGATGCTAAAGAAAGTAAAATAAAGAGATACAAGAGCTGAATAGAAAAACTTAAAGGTCACCTCGAGAAGACAAAGTCAAAAAATTGTAACAAAATGTGCAAAGATCTGGAGTTAGACAACCAAAAGGGAAGAACATGCTCAGCAATTCTTAAGCTGTGTGCACTGAAGAAAAATTTCAAGCATCACCATTCAGTACTGAAGGATTTTATGGGTAAAATGTTGAATAATGAAGAAAGCATCAAAATAAGACACACAAAAAAATCAGAGTCACCATACCAAAAATAAATGTTCAATATTTAAATATTGCAAGAGGTAGCATATGATCCAGAGGTAATGGTGCTGAAAGAGGAGGTTCAAGTGCACGAAAGATATGGGCAAAGAATCAGGCACTGGAAATTGATGGAATATAAATTGAAATCTTTCAACTAACTGATGCAGCACTGGAGGCACTCAGTCATTTATGCCAAGATATTTGAAAGACAACCACTTGACCAAATGGCTGAATGAATTCCATATTTGTGGATATTCCAAAGACAGGAGAACCAAAGAAATGTGGAAATCATTATGAAAGCATATTTTGCTGAAGATAATAAAAAATGGTTGCAACCATACATTTGAATATTTAGAGGTTCAAACTAGATTCAGAAGAGGTTGTGGATTGAGGGATATCATTCCTAATGTCAGATAGACCTTGGCAGCAAGCAGACAATATCAGAAAGATGCTTATTTGTGCTTAATTGTTTAGGAAAAGCTTTTGATTTTGTGGATCATGACAAGTTACGGACAGGACAGCATTGCAGAGAATGAGTATTCAAGAACAATTAATTGAGCTCATGAGGAACGTTTACATAGACTAAAAGGCAGTTGTTCAAACAGAACACAGGAACTCTGAAAGGTTTAAAATTAGAACACTTGTGTGCCACAGTTGTACTCTTTCACTATAATTATGAATTATGTATGCTGAGCAAATAATCCTACAATATGCATTATATGAATAAAATCATGACATCAGAATTGGAGGAAGACTCATTAAAAACCTGCCATATGTAGATAATACAACCTTGCTTGCGGAAAGCAAAGAGGAATGAAATACTTACTGATAAAGATCAAAGACCAAGGTGTGCCTGGTCTAAGCCATCGTATTTTCAATAACCTCATATGCGTGTCAAAGTTGAACAGTTAATAAAGAAGACAGTAGAAGAATTGATGTTTTTGAGTTATGATGTTGAGGAGACTATTAAATGAACCATGGATTGCCAAAAGAGCAAACCAATTTGTGTTGGAAGAAGTATAACCAGAATGCTCCTTGGAAGCCAGCATGGCCAGACTCTCTTATTTTGGACGAGTCCCAGGAGATTGATATGATGATTTTGGAAAATGTTTTGTTGTTATTAAGTGCCATTGAGTCATTACCAACTCATAGCGACCCTATGCACAACAGAATGAAACACTGCCCAGTCCTGGGCCAACCTCACAATCGTTGCCATGCTTGAGCCCATTGATGCTGCCATTTTGCCAATCCATCTCCCTGGGGCCTTCCTCTTTTTCTCTGACCTTCCACCTTACCAAACATGATATCTTCTCCAGTGACTGATCCCTCAAGACAATATCTCTGAAGTATGAGAGATGAAGTTTGTCCATCCTGGAGCACTCTAGTTGCACTACTTCCAACACAGATTAATTTGTTCTTTTGGCAGCCCATGGTACTTTCAATATTGTCCTCCAACACCATAACCCAAAAGCATCAATACTCCTACATTCTTCCTTATTCACTGTCCATCTTTCACATGCATATGAGGTTATTGAAAATACCATGGCTTGGGTCAGGCGCACCTTAGTCCTCAAGCTGACATCTTTGCTCTTCAACATTTTAAAAAGGTTTTGTGCAGCAGATTTGCCTAATGTAATATGTCGTTTGATTACTTGACTGCTGCTTCCATGAGTGTTGATGGTTGATCCAAGAAAAATAAAGTCCTTGACAACTTCAATCTTTTCTCCATTGATAAGAATGTTTTTTATTGGTCCAGTGGTGACAATTTTTGTTTTCTTTACATTGAGATTCAATCCATACCGAAGGCTGTGGTCTTGGATCTTTATCAGCAAATATTTTAAGTCCTCTTCACTTTCTTCAGGGAAGGTTGTATCGTCTGCATATTGCAGGTTGTTAACAAGTCTTCCTCCAATCCTGATGCCATGTTTTTCTTCATATAACTGAGCTTCTTGGATTATTTGCTCAGCATTCAGGTTGAACAAGTATGGTGAAAGAATGCAATCCTGTCACACACTTTTCTTAGTTTTAAACCTTTCGGTATTCCCATGTTCTGTTTGAACAACTGCCTCTTGGACCATGTACAGATTCCTTATGATCCCAATTAAGTGTTCAGGAATACTCATACTTCACAATACTGTCCATAGCTTGTCAAGATCCACACAATCGAAAGTTTTTGCATAGTCAGTAAAACACAGGGAAACATCTTTATGGTAAAGTGTGGGTTGAAAGAAAAAGGGGAAGCCCCCCAATTAGATGGATTAGCATAGTGGCAGCAGCTATGGACTCAAAGGTAGCAGCAATTATGAGGTTGGCGCAGGGTTGCCTCTTGTTATTTTGTTCATAGGGTCACTGAGTCAGTAGCAATTTGATGGCACCTAACAACAATAACAAACATTTATAGGAGCAGACAGCCTCTTCCTTGTCCCACAGAATAGTGGATGATTTGAACAGCCATCCTTGCAGTTAGCAGTGCAGCGTTTATACTGCAATGCTGTCAGAACTCCTTCTATTAGTCCTTTTGTTGTTGTTAAGTGCCATTGGGTTGGTTCCAACTCATAGTAAGCTTGTATAGGATTTCCAAGGAGAAATTGATGACCTTGAACTGAGGACTTTGCAATTTAAATGACTTTGCAGTCTGGCACATTGCCACAGTGTCATGCCAGGACTCCTTTTAGTTCTTAAGGGTTAAATAACTGAAGAATTGAGGAACTGTTGTAAAAATATTTTTGAATAAAATTTGATTTTTTTTTTTTCTTCACTTATAAGTTTCCTATTCCTTTCACAATCAATGTTAGGCAAACAAAGTGTTTTGACAATTGCCATTTACATTTTCTAGAGAGCAAATTTAAAAAACAATGAACAAATCTTTTTTATATAAGTTACGTAACAGCCTCACACCTATACATTTCTAATGTCTCAGCAGATAGCACCTTTTATGCACCATCTACCTAATACATCCCAATTTATTTCTTTGCTTTTTTTCATCAATTTATTTGTTTGCTGTTTGGTGTATCATTCCTCAGACTTAGACCAAAATCATTTTCCTGGCCTAATGTTGTTGACAATGTCCAACAGCTCCCAAGACTTTCTGATAATTGTTCCATCATGAATCATCATTCGTGATCTTAAGTTTCTGAACTTCAAGTCACAAGTGACAATATGATACAACCTCTTCTAAAATTATAATAAGCACTGGATTGCAAACCATAGATTCCCTGGTTCAAGTTCACCATCTGCTCCATGGGAGAAATATGAGGCTTTCTGCTCCAGTAAAGATTAAAAACCTTGGAAACTCTATACAGGGTTGCTATGAGTCAAAACTGACTTGATGGAATGTAACAACAAGAATTAATTGAAAATCTAGTCATTGTTTTCCCTAAAATGTCCTTCTTGGTACAACTGTTGATAATAGACAACTACAAATATCCACCATGTTCTTTATCATTCAAAGGTACTCACATCAACTTCCTCTGCTTTAAAAGAGTTGATAGTGATCATTTCTGATTTTAATGAATTCTATTTTAACTGCTTTTCAGAAGTATTGAATACTTATCACTCCATTTCCTTATTATTATTATTTAAAATGTAATAACTTATAAGGGTTTCCGATTTTATGTCAACACCTTGATGTGTTTCCTAGGTGTGAAACTACAAGAGACTTGCCTCTATGTTCTTTAACTACATCTTTCTGCTCAGGCTTTTTCCTAGTCACCTAAAAAATACTATTCTTCACTGAATCCACACTGAACTTCTGTTTTCTTTGTAGTCTGATAGACAGCATTATACATATCACTGATGCTTTCTCTTTCCTGCAATCGTATTGATTTTTCTTCTTTTTACTCTCCTTTCATTTAAAACTCCCAAACACTATTTTCAGTTTCTAGTCTTACTTTTCCCTTGCACATCTTGAAAGCTTGTGATTTTCCCCCCATATGTATAATTCAAAAGAAAATGGAAATACAGAGTTATAGATCTGTCAAAGTATATTCTAAGGGATTATTAATAAAATGAATATGATAGGAGAGATACCATCAGTTTTGAGTTCTATGTACCAGTGTAAGTCTTCATTAGATAAATGGCCTGCCACCACTATTTATTTCAGTGTAGGGCATTTTCTATGATAGTTGAACCTTCTCACTGCAGAATTACAGTAATCTTCTTGGGAAAGCAAACTAAAGTGAAACATCTTAGAAAACATGTCCCTTTGAGGAATGATTATCCACTTTTCTATAACAACATGGTGCTCTCTTTTTTGTTATAATGATACACAAGTCAATAAATATTCCCATAGATATATTTACCTGTCTAAGGAAAGTCTGCACTACTTCTAATGTCTGTGGAAAATGCCACAAATCAATCTGTTTCAACATAAAGAAGTTTCTTGTAGGGCCGCAAAAGGACATGGCAAAAAGAGCAGTATGCATATTGAAGTCATTCAATGAAAACACAGGCTACAGAAAAAGATGCCACACATTTGAAAATGAGCCACACAGAGAACTCACTGCAAAACATATGTATACCAATAAGTACCTGCTCTGGCTGTGTTTCAAATCACGCTAGCTGTAGTCCTTTCATAATGCTCTAGAGTAACGTAGTCTAAGTGCACCATGCTTCTTAGCACCATAAACAATTCTCTGAGGTAGACACCCTTCCTTAGAGTCTCAGTTCACATCCATATGGTAATTGGACTCCAGTTATGTAGAAAGAAGATCTAAGTCAGGGGTAGGGAATCTTTTTTCTTCCAAAATATATAACATCATTTGCAGGCCATACAAAATTATCAGCTTAAAAATATGCCTGCTGTATTTGGTCAAACATTGAATTAACTTACTCTTAATGTGATGGCTGGAAGTGCAGTTGTCTTAGCAGGGCCACACCAAATGGTTTCATGGGCCTTACACAGCCTGCAAGACTTAAGTTTCCCACCCCTGATCTAAGCAAAGTGGGAGAAAGATGAGGCTTTCTGATCCCGTAAAGATTTACAGCCTCAAAAACCCTGTCCAGGGTCGTACTGGGTCAGAACCAACTTGATGGCACTTAACAACAACAACAACAAATGGAAGGCAAAGCTGGCTTATACCATTCTGCTTTGTGGAAGATTCCGTATCTGCTTTCCTGTATGATTTTCTTTTTCTATGCTTATTTCAGTAGCTACAGTTGTCGATACAAGAGTCTTAGTGTTACATTGGCTAAAGTCCACGGCTGCTAAGTAAAAGATCAGCAGTTTGAACCCACCAGAGACTCTGTGGGAAGGAAGACCTGGAGATCTACTCCCATAAAGATTGTTGTTTTTGTTAAGTACCATTGAGTCAGTTCCATTTCAGAGGGTTTCAGAGGAGCAAGTGGTGGGTTTGAACTGCTGACCTTATGGTTCACAGTCCAGTGCAAAGCCTACAGTGCCACACCAAGTATCTTAGGAAACCCTATGGGACAGTTCTTTCTATCCTATAGATTACTATGAGTCAGAATCAGCTCAATGACACACAACAACAGAGTAATCAATCAGTATATAAAGTTGTTCATACTTGATAAAAAGAATGTATATGACCGACGATCCCTGTTCTTCTAGCCAAAGCTTATGAATTAAGGTTTGGGAAAATTGTTGGTGTGTCCTCTGTGCCTATATATTTAACAAGAGTTTTGCAATCATTTTCTAACTCATGCATTACCCACTGCTACTTACAGATGAGCTCTGGATTCTCCCTTCATCACTTGCTTTTACAAGCTCTCTCTAACAACTACTGATTTTCCTTATGTACAGAAATATGGTATTTACCTCTAAAGATTAAAATAACTGCAAAGAACCCTTCATATTCAAACAATGCAAGTTGCTAGACTCCTTTCCCTCTTTACACTTCTACAAAATGTCTCTGTTTTCCTTGTACTGCCACATTTCCTGCAAAATCAAAAGGCCAAATATTTGTTTTCTATCATGTTTTCCAATGTCACAATTCCAAACTGCTGAGCACAGTTTAGGAAAACCGTGTACCTTGCCAATGAAAATTTATGACTTGGAGGCTCAGCTGAGTCCTCAGAACTGCTCAACCAAGTTTCTCTTTTCTCCTTGGTCAGATCTCTAACATAATTTCACCTCAACAGATACCCACAGTGCACACAGCTCCTCACTAGTCCTTCTGCTAATTCCTTCCCATCTTTATTCTCAAAATGTGAGGGTAAGTAAAAAAAACTACTACTACAAAACTTTATTAAACATAATTCAAATAAAATTAAAATGTGAAGAGATTTTTCTTTTAACATATACTTTATCTGTGTTATTGTTGTTAGGTACCATTGAGTTGGTACCGACTCATAGTGACCCAAAGCACAACAGAATGAAGTACTGCCCAGTCCTGGGCCAACTTCACAATTGTTGCTATGCCTAAATCCATTGCTGCTGCCACTGTGCCAATTCATCTCATTGTGTGTCTTCCTCTTTTTCTCCCACCCTCCACGTTACCAAACATGACATCCTTCTCCAGTAACTGGTCCCTCCTGACAAAATGTCCAATAATGTGTTCTCAATCTAGTCGTATATAATTCTTAAGGCATCGTTTTTTATCACACTAACACTAACAATGAATTCTGTTCTCTTTGATATGCACCTCATCAAACAGCAGTTTGAGAATCCTCAAGAGACGCAAATGTTGTTCCTTTAAATTTTCTTTTGAGTTTGGGGAACAAAAAGAAATCTGCAGGGGCAAGGTCTGGTCTGTAGTGTGAATAGGACAAATTTTCCCAACAAAATTCTTGTCAGATGGCCCTTGCTATTCTCAAACAATGAGAAGGTGCTTTATCATGATGGGGAAAAAAAAAAGGGGAAATTCTCATAGAACTTTCATGGTTTTTTTTCAGCAATTCAGTTTTCAATTTTCTTAAAACTTATTCGTAATAAGACTCCATGAGCCTACTTTCTCCCTTAGGAAACTATGAAAACTCTCTCTTAGTAACCCCATAAAACAGCTACCTGCTGGTGCTGTAGGATAAGCACTGGACTTCTTATAAAAAAGGGGGCAGGTCAAATTCACCAAACACTCCATGGAAGAAAAATGAGGCTTACTGCTCCCATAAAGATTTACAGCTTCCGGTTTGCTACGACTCGATTTGATACCAGCAGGTTTGGTTTGGGGCTTATTACTTTCTGAGCTGATTGCTCTGCCTTAAATATAACTGGCCTACCGGATCCAGCCCTGGTGTGGCACTGTAGGATAAGCAATGGACCACAAGGTTTGTTTGGACCATAATGCCGGTGGCTCAGACTCACCAGCTGCACTTGGAAATGCTATTCACAGTAACTATGAGTCAGAACTGATTTGAGCACACTTAACCACAACAAGCAGACACCTTCAGAAGCTGTCTTGATTAGACGCTTTTATGATGATACCACTAATGGAACTAAAACGAGTATTATTGAGAGAACCTGTCTGCATTCAACTGCTGATCACAAACACATGCTTAAAAACGTTTTGTTTGAAATAATCCTCTGTATGTATGAACTAGAATCTGAGCAGCGAAGCTGTTTTACTTATTCACATATATCTCTAGGAGGACACCTTTCAAAATGTCCATTTTCTATCCTCAACATCTACCTCTTTGATCTTCTACTTTTTATTTCATTTATTTTGTTGACTCTTCCTGTTCCAGCTATTTAACTCTCAAATTAAATCTCATTGATTATTATTTGATGTTATATTACTTCTTTGTTTTGAAAACCAACTGACAGTTTGGGGGTATGTTTCACTGGAAAAGACAGTTGCTCTCTCTAAACTTCACTTTCTTTATATGAAAAATGGGATTGTTGTCTGTTGCCCTCTGTTTGATACTAAACCACAGAAGCCCGATATGCCCCATAAAGTTTCTTAGGTTGTAATCCTTAGGATTCAGCACTCAGTTGTCAGTTTGATGCACTGTGGTTGCTTCACTGTTGCTTGATGCTAGAAGCTATGCCACAGGTATTTTGAATATCAGCGTGGTCACCCATGGTGGATGGGTTTCTGCTGAGAAGCCACACTAAAACTCAGAAGAAGGAGAAGCAGATTACTTTCAAATCATTAGCCACTTAAAACATTATGAACAGCATTGAAACATTGTTGTATAGCACTAAAATATTGAGTATTGACCCATGATTAATAGCTACAGAATATTGTCAGATATAGTGCCTGAAGATTAGCACCTCAGGTTAAAACACACTCAAATATCATGGAATGGAGTAAAGCTTTCAGGACCTTGATTTGATGATGGGACATAACTCAAATTGAGGAGAAATAGCTGCAAGACATCCACTAATAATTGGAACATGGAATGCATGAAGCATTAATCAAGGAAATGTGGAAGTTGTCAGAAATTAAATGGAGTGCATAAACATTGATCTCCTAGGCATTATTAAGCTAAAATGGACTGGTATTGGCTGTTTTGAATGTAATAATCACATGGTTTACTATGCTGTGAATGATAAATTGAACAATAAAATTTAAAATTTATCTTGAAGTATAATGTTGTCTGTGACATGATATCCGTACATATACAAGAGTTGTAAGCTATAAATGACATAGTGACTGCAGAATGATAACACTGAACTGAACTAATTTTTGTTTTTATTGAAAAAGTACTATCGAACAAGTAATATATTTTGTTATTGTTGTTACATGCCATCGAGTTGATACCAACTCATAACAAGCCTATGTACAACAGACTGAATTGCTGATAGGTCCTGCAGCAACCTCACAATCTTTGCTACATTTGAGCCCATGGCTGCTGCCAGTATGCCAATCCATTTCGTTGGGGGCTCTACTCTTTTTCTGACCTTCTACTTTACCAAATCTGCTGCAGAAGACCTCTTTAAAGTGTTGAAGGGCAAGGATGTCAGCTTGAGGACTAAGGTGCACCAGACCCAAGCCATGGTATTTTCAATAACTTCATATGCATGGGAAAGCTGGACAGTGAATAAGGAAGACCATAGAAGAATTGGTGCATTTGAGTTATGATGTTGGAGGGGAATATCGAAAGTACCATGGACTGCCAAAAGAACCAATAGATCCATGTTGCAAGACGTACATCCAGCATGCTCCTTAGAATCCAGGATGGCCAGACTTCATCTTTCATACTTTGGACATATTGTCAGGAGGGACTAGCCAATGGAGAATCATATCATGCTTGGTAAAGTGGAGAGTCAGAGAAATAGAGGAAGACCCCCAACGAGATGGATTGGTATAGTGACAGCATCAATGGGCACAGGAATGACTGTGAAGATGGCCCAAGACTAGGCAATGTTTTGCTTCATTGTGGGTGTGGTCACTGTGATCTGGTACTGACACTATAGCACCTAACAATAACAACAACAGTAACAATATGTAGGATATGGTTGTTTATGCATTCCATTTCGCTTTTGACAGTTTTCAATTTTCTTAGATTCATGCATTGTATATTCCATGTTTACAGCTGTTTCTCTTTGTTGTGTGTTTGTTGTGCCCCAGCAGCAAATGAAGGTCAGTAAGACTTTCCTTCATTTGCATAATCGTCAACTCTACTTTGAAGAGACAGCTCTTCCCCAGGTGTATTTTGAGTGTCTTCCAAATGAGGGGCTCATCTTCTGACACTTATATTTGATAATATTCTGGTGCTCTTCATCATGTTCCTATATTAAGTATTCAGGTGCTGACAGTGTTCCACTGTTGTTCATAAGTTTTTCTAAGTATTTGGAATTAATTTGTCTCTCCTTCTCCCTACTCTGTCTTTGTTGGGAAGTTCAGCTGAGACCTGTTCACCATGGTGACCCTACTGGTGTTTAAAATACCTGTACCATAGCTTCTAGAATCACATCAACACTCAAGCCCCTACAGTATAACAAACTGACAGAAGAGTGGTAGAAGTAATATATACCAATTACAGTTCTAAATAATGCTAGTGAAAGTATATTGGGCAAATATCTCTCTTCCCAGAGTTTACTTTTAGCAGAAAAATGCATTAAACTAACTGCTGATGCTGTAAGATAAGCACTGGACTGCTAAACAAACGGTCACCAGTTCAAACTCATTGGTCTATGGGAAAAAGATTAGGTTGTACAAACAGCATTGGTTTGGAATCACCTTGATGGCAGTGGGTTTTTTGTTTTGGTCTATAATTAAGAAGGAACAAATTATATTATAAATAAAAGGAGAGCAAATAAGTGATCAGACATTTGCCATTTACTGGCTTTTTGAGTCATATATATAGGATGAAAATTTGAAGTCTTCTTAAGCAAATTTGGTGAGTTGTTAATTCCCGTAGAAGACTCCTTTCTGTAATGCTTTTCTCAATATTAGCTAATTCTGCTCATATCCACTGTCAGCACACTGGGTCTATTTATTCTTCCTGAACTACCCCTTTTCAGTGTCTCCCTACTGATTGGATACTCTTGCCTGAGTTTCATTCCCGTATAACCTATGATTTTTTTGTTAGATTGAGGTTCTCAAAGACATTTTAAACTGCATCTCTTTTCTCAAAAATCTTTCAAAGACTCTCAGTTATTCAACAACCTCATAGGCTATTATTATCCAAGCTTTTTATTATGTTTTATATTATGTACAGTTCTATTCTTTCTAGTCATACAGTTTGAACCCTATGCATTCTAGCCAACACATCACATTTTGTTACTTTGTTCTTTCTCTAGAGTCCAACCTCCTTCATCTCTAACCTTTGACCCTGTATTTGCTTCTGTTGTTCCTTTCCTGCTATTACCATTTTCATCTTCCTGTAAGATTTTTTAAACATTTTCCTTAATAAGTGTCATTGAAAATGTTATGCATTTTATAGAGTCTTTATTTTTCTACCCATGAGATGTGATGGCTTTCATTTGAATACTTATTGTTCTTTGAACTACTGTTTTAGAAGAGAATTATTCTCATTTGTATTGTACTTACCTGAGCACTCCTTGTATACTCACCAGTTTGTAAGCTCCTTGAAGACTGGCTACCCATAATAAGGTACATTCAGACTACCAAGAACACAAAGAATATTATTCTCTTCTTAATTACTTTTCTATTACTGAGAGTACAGAGACTGCTACGAAGAGATGCTCAATAAATATTTGCTGAACTGAGTCAATTAAATCAAGAAAGGTTTGCCTCTAATAGGTGTTACAACACTTTATAATTTGGACTTTAATTGAGTGTAACCCCAGGACCTGTTATAGCTTATGGTACTCTCAGTTTTCATGTGAAAGTCACTTCAGAACATATTACAACTTTATTTGTATCATATGATGTTGAGGGTTAGAATTATAATGACTGCAGACTGAAATTCAATTCAACTGGGAATTGAGGTGTATTTAAGCATTCTTATGCAATTTACTTTAATGAGTGCAGTAATGTATTAATCCAAAGAATAGCTAACTAGAAGGTTGGTTGACCAACCATAGTGAAAAAGAGATAAGCAAACATCCCCTAATTAGAAATTAAGAGAGACTACACTTCTAGAATGTGTCTAACTTGACCCCATAAGTTCTTATTGTTTTGTGTTTTTTTTTGTTTTTTGTTTTTTTTTCCTGGTAGTATGTGGATGATGGAAAGCCAGTCTGGACTTCAATGTTTTGGGTTTTTTTTTCAAATTGTGTTCAGTCATGCAATTGAACAGTGAATGTGTTATTTTAACAAGAAAATCTTCTTAACCTTGAGAGGATGAATCAGGTATGAAATGCACGATTTGATACATTCAGAGGTATCCTATCATAGATTTATGCTTTCAAACTGGAAGAAAAAAAAATGTTTCAGACCCTGTAGTCTCACTCAGAGGCTAATTCAGAACTACCCACACACATCCCTTCCTTCTCATGATGAGAAACAGAAATATCAAGCACATTCCATTCTAGAATTCAATGAACAAATTTTAATGTAAATCAAAATAATGAGGCGTTTCTTAAATGATCCAAGCCAGTCAGACTTAGAGACATCATTGTGTCTAGCAGGCAGAATCCAAATCAACAAAAAAGAGCATTGGTTAGCATCTGCAATTTTGCTACTGCATTTTTCCTTATATATGTAACAGATATCTTGAATTAGAAAGGTTTTATCATATGCTGCTACTCTGTCTCAATTACTGAATGATGCTGGCCAGGAGGTGCAGAAGTTGCTATCAGCTGGATAAGAAAGGGTACATTTTTAAAATGCAAAACATCTGCAGTAGCACTCTGCCTGCTTTGAGCTTCTGCTTTCTCAAACCTTAGCTCCAAAGGCAATAAAATAATGAAAAAGATTTCACTAAACTGCTGGCAAAACTCTTATTGTTTGTACCACACTTGGAAAAGACTCTTGGGACAAGCAGTGGAATCCTGGCTATTGATTGGCTGGTTAAATAGAGGACTATTAGCTTCAGACAGGCTAGATTGATTATACAGCAGCAGCAGGAGCTGAGCCTCAGAGCTGAGTGAGTGTCAGGGTGAAAAGGAGAGCAAGAGAGGGGAAGGCAAGGTGGGGAGGCAGGCAGTGTAAGTTCCATTGCAGAGCTGTATGACTGCCGCTGCTTGCTAGATAATCTTGCTTCCTTGCTCCCTCAGTCAACAACTTACTGAGGTGGCTTTTCTTGCACAAGAGGATGTCAGCTTGGAGCCCTAGTAAGAAATAACAGACTTCACCTTGGAATAGTTCATCTCAGTCCTGCCTCATTAAAGAGGATTTAAAACAAGAAAACCAAAAAGCGAATCCTTTGCCAGTCCCACTGCATTCCAGCATTGAAAAGAGACAGTTTCAGGCTCCAGGTAAGGAAATTACATTTGTATCTATGATTTATTTATTTTAGTCATTTACAGAAGAATATATGATAGCTTGGCTTTACAAACTGAGCTGATAATATGTATTTAAGTCAATGTTAATACAGACATACAGATTGAGGTATGTGTGAATACATGTCTATGAAAATAGATGTTGTTTATGTACAGCTGCTTATAAGTAATTGTATAAGACTATTGGATTGTAAATTTAAGTTACCAGATACTCTACATCAAAAAGAGAAATTAAAGTGCATGCAAAAATGACCATTTGCAGTGAAAACCTTAGCATGTGTTTATATAAATTGGTTTTTAGCTTTGTAACAACTTGAGAAATAATAGCTTATTAAGAAAGGACTATTGACTATCTAGTATGTACTATTATATTTCAGTCATAGAAGTTATAATGTGCTTTTCATTGATTAAGTTTTTTTTGGGGGGGTGTAAATCTACCTTTCATTATATTCTTAATTCCTTAATGTAACTTAATCTAATTTACATGATGTGACATTAGACTGCCATCTTATTATGGCTAAGTTATTTCATTGCTAGAATTTGGATTTAAGAAAGTATTGAACTAAGGCAAGTTGGTAGCTCTCTGGGGATGGCTAGCTCTTCTGTGTTTAATAGCTAGACTTGCAATCCCATCAATTAAAGTTGTAAATGTCAGTGATGGTCAAAGCTGGTAAAGTGCCTAGGAAGTTTTAGCCTTCTGTTTTTAGCTGGGAAAGGAATATGTTTGATTTTTTTTTTTCTGAAGAAGTTTGTGGGATGGAATAGGAATAGTGAACTTGGGGTAATGCAGTACTGATGCAGCTGATTGGTCTTAGGTTTATAGGTCACGAGTGTCAAAGGCTAAAGAGAACATTGGATTGCTCACAAAAAGTCATTAGTTCATCTGTGTTGAAAATAAAATGATTTGTGCCTTTTTTTTACCATTTGATTTTTGACCAGTGACAAGGTTTTCTGGGGCTTTTTTGTGGGGTTTTTTTTTGTTTGTTTGTTTTTTTTAACCGTAATATCTGCTCTGATTGTCTTTTTGCTTGAAGTTCCTGAGTCACTGTTGCAATCAAAGACACAACTACCATCTGCCATAGTAAGCAAAACTTTTATGTTGTTTGATGTTTCAAATCAGCGTGGAATAGCACCCTCGTGGGAGCCAATGAAACTGAAGCTTAGGAATATTTTCCTGAATGACTGTATTTCTGTGGATATTGCACTATCGGTCATATTTCAAATATAACTAAATATTCCAGGAACCTAATTTTTCATGGCATCTATTGTGTGTTCTAAACATAAAATGATATTAATAAGTTTCCTATCAATATAAATGTAGCTACATGGACATTTTAAAGTATGACAACACTATCAGAAAATAGTTGTGTTCATGACATTTTTAGAAAATAGTTTGTTTACAGAAATAGAGCTATTAATTAGAAGATACTATATTTTTCTTTGAGTTGAGTCATTTGAAATAACAGTTTATTTTTTCATGTACCTCACATTTGAGTATTATACTTGAGGAACGGTTGCTAAACACACATGGGAAAGTGTTAGGCATGCATAGACCATATGTTTATATAGATCAATAATGTATCAAATTTATCTTATTTAATTAGTGCTTTTCATACATTTTTTAAATTATGTAAACTTTTTTATAATTGTTAAAAATTGTTTTTAGTCTTTTAGCTATATGCAAACAAAATCACATATCTCATTAACATATAACTTCGATTTAACTACTTAATGTATTTTCAAATTAAAAATATATAATTTTTTTCATTCCATGATATTTGTTGCAAAAATAGTAAGCATCTGAATTATTCTATACAGTATAATTTGCTTACAACAGCTATTTATGTGTCATTCTGAGTTGTATATAATAAAGAAAACCAGTTCTCAATTTTACTGTGTATTTTTATGAAATCTGAACTATTTTAACATGGATAGATGTAAATAGCTGTACTGAATTTATCTCTACCAATCAGCATACATGTCCTTTTCAAAGACTTTTAGAATAATTTCATATATACTATATGCCCCTTGTACTTAGGCATTCTCCATTGTCCTTTACCTACCCTCAATAATCCATTGATTCTCTATTGTTATCTAATAAATTCTATATCTCCAATAAGGGATTTGGTTCCCAAATCCAGTTAGTAGGCAATGGCCTCTGCCTTAGCAAAAAAAGGAAATGTTATTATTTTTGTTACTAGGAACATTCCTTTCTTTCCAACTATGTGATTAATAAGTGTCCTATATTTTAGATCAATGCCCCTCAGCAAATATAGTCAGAGAATACAAATGTCCTTAGAGTCATGTACTTAAGTGTCAGATTGAATCTGAAATCTTGCAGTTTCTATATTCAACTCATCAATGGACTCTTCCCCTTTCTTTGCATTTTAAGAGGGCTGTATTTGACATTTTAGGTAACTTTTCATTCACTTCAATGCTATCAAATGTCTATCCTGACTACTCATTATAGCCACCATGAATCAAACATTGAGAAAGCACATCCTTTGTTTTTATAGAGAACTGAACCATTAGGGGGCTCTTTCTTCCTATGTTATCCTCAGTAAACAACTGAGAGAGATTATATTGCATTCTTAACAGATTTCCCTGTTTCTAAAACGTGAGTGCTGCTTAACATACTTTCCTCCTGCTCCCCCTTCAAAGAAATATTTAAGATCAATAAGAACTCTTTATTTCCAAAGTAAAGTGATTTTGTTTTATGTCTACTGATTTTATTCTCTGTAAAATAGTCTTGTATATAAATACTAAATCTTTAAAAATAACAATGGCCAACTATATAAATGAACAATTTTAGACACTATAAAAAATTATACGTTAGTCAAGTAGCCTCATGGGAAGACTAAAAATTAGGGGAAACTGAAGGTCACAATCTTCTCTCTCAGTCATCTACAAACTTCTTTGAATAGTGAAGAATATTAGTGACTCTGGTCTTAGATGTATTTTGCTTTTAGAAGAAGAGAACAGCAGGCAGCTAAAAGAAAATATTGCTTGTTTCTGCAAAAGAAAATACACATAGAAAAATTGAAAATAATAGGATGATTCTGCTATCCGTGCGCATATAGGAAATGCATATCTAGTCTTCCTCTTCTTCATCACAGTACATGAAGTTGTCATAAATGCACACGGAGGTTATTGCCAGGAGTGGTTATAGGGGGACGAGTTTCCTGCATCATTTGGAAGATACCCTTATTGAGGAGCACTATAAACATTCTTAACAATGGAACCATGTTCTTCTGGTATCCAAAGCAGTAATGTTCTCTGATTACAACATCTAATAATGTCTCCATGAAAAAACCAATCTATTTAGTAGGTATGGGTTTTTCATCAAATGATGACAGCTACATGGAAAGAGGAAAATGTGAAAAGTACATTCTGAGAGGTGTTTCTTTTGGAGGTGAGAGAACGGGAGACCCTGAGCAATGATTCATGGGGTTTCGACCCTTGATTGAATGTCCTATTGATTTATTAGGGCTGAAGTTAGGTTGGCGAAGTAAACTGTGAACATGAAAATATTAAAGGAGTTTCCTTTATTGGCATTTTAAAAGACTACCTCAAGGAATCTGTGTTTTTGACTGTTTAGAACTGTGTGTACCTTGAATGATGTGAATTTTGAGTCCTGGTAAAGCACTGTAGAATAAGCACTTAACTAAAAGGTAGATTTGAACCACAAGGTCAGTGGTTCAAGCTCACTAGACTCTCCTCAAAAACCCTATTCATGGTATCTGTGTCAAAACAACTCAAAGGTACTTAACAATAACAAAGTACAGTTTTCGGAAAACCATTGCAAGACTATCTAGACCAACTGAAAAAGGATATTATTACTGTGAAACACTATGCAGTGAAACTTCAGAGGGCTTTCAATTTGAAGTCATAAGTATGGAAGAGATTTTAAGAGTCTTAAAGCTTTTTTCTAAAAAGATTTTTTTTTTTTTTTAATGCCATATAGGTTAAAGTGACAAAGGGATGAAGGTGTAGAGGAGAGCTAAAACTGAAAAGAAAAGAAACAAAGAGAAATGTGGTGACTATGAATGATTTTTTTATGAGCCAAATGTTGCTCAGAATCAAAAGATAAATATATCAATGGGAGAAAATGCTGTATTAATGTTTTCTTTTTAATGGAAATACTGTGAAGGCATTTTTTATGTAACTCATGTTATGGTAAGAAACCTCCTTGAAGTGGTTTTTGTTGTTGTTAAGTGCCATTGAGTCAGTTCTGACCCATAGCAATCCTGTATAAGGTTTCCAAGGAGCAGCCGGTAGCTTGAAACACCGACCTTGAAGTTATAAGGAGTAGTAAAATGGAGAAGTCCAGTGAGGTACTATAGGACCAGCACTGAACTGTTAACCACAAGGTGGGCAGTTCAAACCCATCACTTGCTCCTTGAAAACCCTATAGAAGGTTGCTATCTGCCAGGACTAACTAGATGGTACTAAGTAACAACTAGTATGGTAACTGGATAATATCAGATTTTGAAAACAAAAACAAACCTCATTCCCATTGGATCTGATATAAACAATTTTAATTTTTGATGTCTAGCTTTTTTTGTCTCATTTTGTTGTTGTTCCTTTTACTAATGAGCTGAATTACCAACCTGTAAAACCAACCCAGAACCTACTGAACTTTTTGAAACCATGTGTGTGATAGTGTGAGAATGTGTATTGGATTAAGCAAACATAGGCTATTTATTGGGTCCTGTTTCATGTATTGTTCCATCTTAGTAAATATATTTTTTTCAGTTTCATTAGTATATTTGAGTATAGTTTGGATGGCATGAAGATGTAATCACCTTGACTATGACGTGATTTCTATTCTGTACCATCCATTTCTATTTTTATTCAATTATCCTTATTGCATCTACCCCTACTTGTAACATGCAGGCACACACAGATATACTACAATTATTTCTAGTTTGTCGCTGTGAGCCAAGGTGCTGGACTGTAAAATCAGCTTGGATCACAAGGTAGGCAGTTCAGGCTCACCAGCTGCTCCTTGGAAACTATATACAGGGTTTCTATGGCTCAGAACCAACTTGACAGCACTTAACAACAAAGACAATTTTATATTAGAATTTCCACAGCTATTACATAAGATTGGTCCATTTTGTGTGTCTTCCATTACGGTATTTCCTGACCATCTGTGTTATGTTTTGTACCTTAATCCATGAGATATACTCTTTACCAAACTCTAGGCAGTTGAAGGAGTCTTGGTGTAACACTTTAGGATAAGCACTTAACTGCTAACCACAAGACTACAGTTCAAACCCACCAGCAGATTCTCAGAAACTCTATACAAGGTCCTTGTGAAATTGACTAGACAGCACTTAAAAATAACAACAGGCATTCTGAATTGTGAATTAGACATTTAATCACAGGTTACTGAGAGTAATGTAAGGTAACAAATTGTTGTGTTGTTGTTAAGTGCCATTGAACTGGTTTCTATTCATAGGGACCCTGTATAGGGTTTTCAAGGTGCAGCTGGTGGATTTGAACTGCCCACCTTATCATTCAAACTGACCTTTTGATCCAGTGCTCATCCTACAGCACCACACCAGGAATCTGACAACAGATTTGACTCCTACAATATGTTTGTTCATTATAGGGTAGATGCAATATCTGTGGAATTAAAGAGTATTATTGCTGCTTCTCTACCAGATATGCTTTTGCCATTCATGTAGAGTTAGGCATTCTTCCCATGCTTCTCAGAAAGAAGGCACATCAGGAAACAGCCACAATCTATCAGTAATGTTTTCCTGTCAAGATAGTGCTTTGTTTTGTTTTTATAACTTTTCAGAATGGAATGATGGGTACATGGGGCATCACTTGCAATACATATTTTGCTAGTAATAATTTAGGGCCATTGTGGCATAATTATGTAGATAAAAGCAATCAAATCATTCAGTTGTGCTTTTTAATTCACAGACAGTACTTTTGCCCTGATTTTTATAACACTATAATCAAATTAGAGATATAAAGAACAATAAACCTCAGAAGCTACAATCACTTCAACCTTGCCGTATGTCAGAAAAGCTTCCAATCGGATTTATTTTTCTCAAGTCTACTCATTTTTTTTTTTTTTTCACCTTGCACTTTCTAATCACAACATCGCCTTAAAAATAGCTAGCCTCATATAACTTATAAGAGGAATCCTTTAGTAGAAAGAGTTACTCATAATTTGGTCTTAATAAAAATGTCCAATATAATAATGTCAATATACCTAGCTCAAAGTAGGTTGTAGGTTTTCTACAACCTCAAAGTACTTTCTTTCAGATCTTGTTTTTTTTTTTTTTCCTTAAGATATTGTTCCTTCATATACTTCATGTTTATTTGAACATCCCCAATCTTTCTATATGTCGCTGAGAGTTACTCTACCCATAACCATGAATATTTATATGTTTGTACTGCATCCTTCTGCACAGACTATTTATTTTTCATTCCTCAAAGTCAATTATTATGTTGAAGTTGAAGGAATAAATCATGATATTGATTTTCAATTAGTATGAATTTAAAGTAGCCGTTTCCAGTATTTTTGGTTTTTAAAATTTTATATGTATTTAAATTGTTGTTGTTGTTAAGTACCATTCAGTTAGTTCCAACCAATAACATCCCTATCTAGGATTTCCAAGGAGCAGCTCCGCCACTCATCTGTCAGTTTGTCCTACTGTGGTGGCTTGTGAGTTGCTGTGATTTTGAAACCTTTGCCATGGGTATTTT
>NW_006408818.1:157923-164030 GCF_000296735.1 Chrysochloris asiatica
ATAACAACAAGGAGCAGCTGGTGAGCTTGAACTGCCAATCTTGCAGTTTAAGCTGACTTGGCAGTCCAGTGCATTAACCTACAATGCCACACCAGGAGTCCTTGTTAAAATAAAGGGAAATATGTTTGGTTAAGAGGTCTTGTCTGCTAATGTTTACATACAAGTTGTTGTTGTTGTTGTTGTTGCTTAGTGCGTTCAATTTGTTTCCCAATCAGAGCAACACTGTATAGGGTTTCCAACGAGTAACTGGGGAGTTTGAACCACCAAACTTGCAGTTTGTAGCCCAGTGGTATCTATAAAATCTGTAGCCAAACGCCTTATCTTCTCCACACTTTCTCCCTTGAATATAGTGAGAGCATCAAACAGTTACATTATGAGCCGTATGTAAATGTACATAAATCTCAAAGATGGAAAACTGCTATCAATGACTATGTGCTCATCATGCACTGGATATTATTAGATCTCATTTAGGAAATAAAATAGAAGCTACATGTTGAAAGGAAGCCCTTTAATGCAGAGAAAGCATGGTGGAGATTTGTATATACTTTCCTTTTGAGCATTTATTTGAATTTAAAAGATGTCAAAATGATTGTCAAAGATTATACTTTTTTGTGAACACACTGATTTTAATTTTGGACTCTCTCTTACTGCAATTCACAGGCATATTTGTGTGTGAAGCAAAAATAAGACCATTGGTTTCTGAAGATGGGGTATACTTAGGACTATGCAATAAAATATACAGGAAAAATATGTAAGGCTATTGGCTTCCCTCATATTCTCTGTGGCTCCTTGTATATGTGTGTGTGTGTTGTCACTGGTAAGTTGACTTATTTTCAGAAATGCCCACTCCTGACATTCAGTTAACGTTGTATGTGTATTCTTAATATTCTTTTTCATAAAGTTCAATTGTTGGCTGGTGGAGGTACCCAGGATATAATTTCTACCATCTACTTATTGAATGTGTCATAAACAAATATAACTGTAACTTCATTGCTGATACTACAAACTGAGCAATTCATCACCAAAAATACTTCTTCATAAACTCCCAAAACCCTCTGATAACAGAACACTTTGTCCCAAAGCAACAACATTATCACTGGATTGCTAGAGACTTTCCAGAATAATTTTTTCTGAAGTCCTGGTATGGCGTTGTAGGATTATACACTGAAAAACAAGCTCACCAACCAGCCTCTCCTCAGAACTGACTCGACAGCACTTACCAGCAAAAACAATTTTAAAATTGATTAGTTAGAGAGAAAAAGAGAATCGGGAGGTGAATTTCAATTCTAGGTTTCTGTCTCTGAAATTCAATTTTTAAAAAATACTATGTCATATTGTCTTAGTCTAGAACCTTAGAAGTGCTATGTAACTTTTGGAAACCTGAGTTTCAGCATCTTCATAATAATGATAATAATGGTATATAATTTCTAGGTGTGATCCAGGAATCCAGTGTTAAAGAGTTTAGAATAGTTACTAATAAAATTGAAGATATATAAATAGCAGCAGGTTTGCTACTGTATTAAATACTATTGAATCCATAGCACTTCAAAAATAGAGCTAAATATCTTTCACATTATCATTTATTCAATCATTTATACAAGGGATGTTGAGAGCTACTAGATATGAAATTTAATTCTTACCTCTCTGAGTGGCTACAAAGATGAATTAAAAATAGAGTATCCCAAGATAGATTAAATAGAAACTTGGATCCAAAAGCAAACTATTGTGTTTACATCCAAACGTCCACTCTTCTATTATGCCACCACTGACATGCTTGAAACAACATTTTTCCTTTTTAAATTGGATTCTAGTTACACTATACCAAGGAGATGCTAGAGGTAGATAGAAGACAAGACAATGGAATATAACTTTCTTTTGTCTTTTATTGATAGTACAGAGAGTTCCTGGGAGCAAATGAGATCCATTCCTAACTGTGTCTTTAAGATTTTGCATGCCACTCATATCAGGTGAATATGGTTCTCATTTAGCTTGACTTGATCTCTGGTTTTATGATGGGTTAATCGCTGAACTGTAAATCACAGGCTGATGGTTCAAACTCCAAGGAAGAAAGATGAGGCTACCTGCTTCTGTAAAGATTCACATTCTTAGAAACCATATGGGGCAGATCTACTCTTGCCTATTGGTTAACTGTGAGTCTGAATCCACTTGAAAGAGAAAGTTTGGCTTTGACTGTTACTGTTGTTGTTGTTAAGTGCTGTGGAGTTGATTCTGACTCATAGCGATCCTGTAAAGGTTTTCTGAGACTGTAAATATTTACAGGAACAGAAAGCCTCATCTTTCTCCTGTAGAACGACTGGTAGTTTCAAACTGCTGACCTAAAGGTTCGCAGCCCAATTCATAATCATTATGCTACCGTTGTTGTTGTTGTTGCTTTCAAATCACTTCAGACTTATAGCAACCATAGGCACAACAAGACAAACCACATCCAGATCCTGCATTATCTTCACCACCTGTGGTAGCTTGAGCCCATTGCTGCTCCCACTGTGCATATACATCTCATTGAACGTTCTTCTATTTTTCACTGACCCTTCACTTTCCCAAACATGATGTTCTTCTCTAGGGATATGTCTAAAATATGAGAAATGAAGTCTTGTCATCCTGGCTTCTATGGAGAATTCTGGCTGCACTTATTGCTTGTGTGGCACTGTAAGATGACATCTGGACTGCTGACCACACGGACGGCAGGTCAAATGCACCAGCCACTCCTTTGAAACTCTATACAAGTCTGTCAGGACAGATTCGGCAACATTTAACAACTCCCAACACAGATTTGTTTGTTATTCTGGCAGTCAGTCCATAGTACTTCAATATTTTTCTCCAACACCATAACTGAAATGCATCAATTCTTGCATGGTCTCCGTATTTACTGTCAAACTTTAACATTCATATGAGGCAATAGTAAATACTATGGCTTGGGTCAAGAGTACCTTAGTCCTCAGATTGATATACTTTCTCTTGAATCTTTAAAGAGTTCTTGTTCAGCAGATTTGCCTAATGCAATACATGGTTTGATTTCATGACTGCTGCTTCCATGAGTGTTGATTGTGGATCCAAACAAAATGAAGTCTTTGACAACTTTTAATATTTTCTGCATTGTTGTTACATGTATATTCGTCCAGTTCTGAGTATTTTTGTGTTCTTGACATTGAAGTACATTATTTGGTAAAGGTTGTGGTTTTTGATCTTCACCAGTATGTATTTTAAGTCCTCTTCTCTTTTAGCAAGCAAGGTGGTATCATCTGCATATCACAGGTTGTTAATGAGTCTTCCTCCAATCCTTAGGCGATGTCCTTTATCATACAACCCAGCGTCTCAGATTATTTGATCAACATACAGATTGAATAATGTTGGTGAAATAATAAAGCCCTGGTGTACTCTTTTCTGATTTTAAACCATTTACTGTCCTCTTGTGTTTTTCAAAGGACTGTCTCTTGTTGTATATACAGGTTCCTAAAGAGCACAATTAAGTGTTCTGGAATACCCATTAACCACAATGGTATTCAAAGCTCATACATTAAAAAGCCTTTGCATGGGTAATCGTGCTAGTATTTAAACAACTAGTGGCATAGCTTCCAACATCACAGGAACACACACACCACCACAGTATGACAAACTGACAGAGGAGTGGTGGCAACAATAGACTAGGAATGAGAATACCAATGTATTTCAAGTGTCCATTGAGATACGCTGACTGATTTAAAGACAGATGAAGAAATTTCCAGAAATCAGAAGCTGAGTATCAATGTTTAACTGCCAGTGTAAACATGGCAAAAAAAAATAGGAAGGCCCCAATAAAATGGAAGGACAAGATGGCAGCAACAATGGTCAAAAATATAATGATAGTAAGGGGGTACAGGATAGTGTTTCATTCTTTGATGCATGGAGTCTGTTTGCATCAGAACACACTGAAAGATAAGTAACAACAACAGCAACAAATAAACATTAGAAACAAAGTAGCAAGCATCTGAGTCCATTGGCTTATTCATTCTTCCTGAATTCTTATTAAAATTAATTCTTACTAAAATTTTACTAAGATAACAACAACAAAATTTAGTGTCTAATGGCTAGAAATCGCATTTTTGTAGTCACAATGGGAATCATTTTCTCTCGCTCATTTCCCTGATCAGTTTGTGTATCTGAAATAGTCTGACTCACAGGGATGCTGGATTCCTTGAGAAAAGACCAGTCACATGGCACAAGTTCATTGTAAATTTCCCCTCTTCAAAGAGACCTGGGACTCTGACTAGAGTGAACATACATGGAGCACTGACTCTGAAATGGTGCTGATTTCTAGTGAACCAAAATGCTCTGGGACCCACAAGTCAAAGTGAAGGATCACGGTGGCTAAGTGAGATCTGAAATGTTGACCCAGATTTGAATCTCAGTGAGGTTAAGTGTTTTGTTAACCTACTATTTGTATATTTTTTCTGGTTCCTGAAATTATATTTAAAATAGTGATCTTTGGCTAAAAGCAGTATACTTGCATTAAGAATTAAATATTGAGAATAAAATTAGTGTCAGAGGAAAATCAAAGGAGAAACCTTTGGAAATTCCCTGCCACCCAAAACAATTAATAATAGTAATAATAATGTAAGATATTTTGCAAGGAGCTCTGGTAGCATAGTGGTTATGAATTGGACTACTAACCTCAGGGTCGGCAGTTCGAAACTACCAGCTGTTCTGTGGAAGAAAGATGAGGCTTTCTGCTTATGGAAAGATTTGCAGCCTCGGAAAACCTGTGCAGGGTCACTATGAGTCAGAACCGACTCCAGAGCACTTAACAACAATAAACATGCTTTGAAAATGTGAAGAGAAATAAAAAGGATCTCTATTAGGAATTCGTAACTATTGGTCCTAGAAGGACAGACAATAGACAGGCGAAGAGATCATTTGCATTATACATACGACTATGCATTACACATATGACTATGGACTTTATTTATGATGAGATGTCACTCAACTTTTTACTGAAAGGAATAGTGCATTTTGAAAAACAAAATCCTTTCACTTAAGAAATGTAGTTTCCTTAAACATTAATAATAATAGTAGATTATAAAAGTTTGGTGCTCATTCTCTAATTGAGAAATGCGGGACAATTCTGTGGATATAATTTTCATTACCAATTCTTCTCATTTCACACATTAGATTGTAGATCATTCCCACTTTGTTTCAGCTAATAATATGAGCTTAAAGAGCTCTATGGGGAAACATACTGTACTAGTTCTAAAGTAAATACTTGAGCTTGTCTAATGCAGTAGAACTTCCTCAACAGACTGGTTAGTATTTTGTGCATGCTAAACACACTTTGGAGTCCTGGTGTGGTGCTGTGGCCTAATGCATAAGACTACAAAGGCCTTTGAACTGCAAGGTCAGTAGTTAAAGCTCACCAACTGCTCCTTGGAAATCCTATATAGGGTCACTATGGGTCTGAATCAACTCAACGGCACTTAACAACAACAACAAACACACTTTGGATTCCTGGTATGGCCCTGAGGCCTAAACTGCATGGTCTGTTTGAACCACAAGGTTGGTGGTTCAAGCTCACTAGCCACTCCTTGCAAACGCTATACATCATTACTATGAGTAGAAACCCTCTTGACAGTACTTAACAATAGCAAGAACACTTTAGATCTGTCAAAGCCTGTTATTTAATGTAAGCTTAAAACTGGGTACCTGAACTGCAGTAGCAAAAGTGTTTCAAGCCCAATGAGCATTAATTACAAAAATATTCACTAGCATTTGAGCAGTTTCTTATTTCAATTTTATTTATTTTTAAAATATTGAACTTTTTGACAATTAAATGGAAATATGTTTAAGAGACATTCTAGACCCAGCTATTTATATGTAAATAAGCATACTATTTATATGTAAAACATGTTATGAGGGGAGGAACAATTAGGAAGAGGACATTCAAAACTATTTTACAATTTGAATAATGTAATCAGTGTCCAAGTAGAAATTGTTGAATTGGTGAATGCTATGTTGGTGTGGCTCTGTGGGCTAATGTGTCAGACTGCAAAGTCCTTTGAACTGCAAGGTCAGTGGTTCAAGCTCACCATCTGCTTCTTTGAAACCCTATACAGGGC
>NW_006408818.1:164620-165707 GCF_000296735.1 Chrysochloris asiatica
GAGAGCCAAAATATGACCTTGAATTTATCCCGTCTGAATTTAGAGATCATCTGAAGAACAGATTTGATACATTAAACACTAAAGACCAGAGACCAGAGGAGTTGGGGGAAGACATTAAGAACATCATCTAGGAAGAAAGCAAAAGGTCATTAAGAAGACAAGAAAGAAGGAAAATATTAAAATGGATGTCAGAAGAGACACTGAAACTTGCTCTCCAGAGTACAGTTGCTAAAGCAAATGGAAGAAATGAAGAGGTCCAAGAGCTGAACAGAAAATTTCAAAGATCTGCTCGAGAAGATAAAGCCAAATATTACCACAAAATGTGCAAAGATCTGGAGTCAGAAAACCAAAAAGAAAAACATACTCCACATTTCTCAAGCTCGGGGAACTGAAGAAAAAAGTCAATCCTCAACTTTAATTATTGAAGGATTCTCTGGTCAAATCAATGAAAGATGTAGAAGCATCAAAAGAAATGGAAGGAATACACAATCACTGTACAAAAAAGAAATGGTTGATGTTCAACTGTTTCAAGAGGTACTATATGATCAAAAGCCAATGATACTAAAGAAGGAAGTTCAAGGTACATTGAAGGAATTGGCAAAGAACAAGACAGCAGGAATTGATGGAATAAAAATGAAATATTTCAAGGAATTGAGGCAGCACAGTAAGCATTCACTGACCTCTGCCAAGAAATTTGGAAGACAGCTATCTTGCCGACTAATTGAAAGAGATCCATATTTGTGCCCATTCCAAAGAGAGGTGACCCAATGGAATGCGGAAATCATCAGACAGTCTCTTTGATATCCCACGTGAGTAAAGTTTTACTAAAGGTAATACAGAAATGGGTGCAAGCATACATTGACAGAGAACTTCTGGAGGTTCAAGCCAGATTCAGAAGAGGCCATGGAACGAGGGATAGCATTGCTGATGTCCGATGGATCTTGGTTGAAAGCAGAGAATATCAGAAAGATGTTTACCTGTGCTTTATTGAGTACGCAAAGCTTTCAATTGTGTGGATTATGACAAGCTATGGACAACATTGTGAAGTATGAATATTCCTGAACACTTAATTGTGCTCATGAGGAAT
>NW_006408818.1:165807-170105 GCF_000296735.1 Chrysochloris asiatica
AACAACAACAACAACATCAATGCTGAGTATATTCTCAAAATAAATAAATACATTTAGAATATTCTGATAAAGATTATGATTCTTATCAGTATGGAAAGGGTGTTTTTTCTAGAACATTTAAACTTTCAACCTTAAGGTGTATTATTGAGTACAGGGAGTCCTGGTGTGGCACTATAGGACAAGTACAGGTCAAGGTCAAATCCTCAAGGTCAAATTCTCCATCTTCTGGGAAACCCTAGACAAAGTCATTATGAGTGGGAACTGAGTCCATGGCACTTAATAACAATAATGAGTGTAGAGGAGCCACAAGATCAGTAGTTCTAAGACAACAATCACCTCCAGGAGAAAGTTGAGACACACAACAACAATAAGAAATATAGAAGATAGCTTCATACATAAAGTCATACCAACTTAACGTAATACTTCTTGTTGACAAAATATGCTTTTTTCCATGTTACCTCATCCCCTAGTGTTCGCCTGAATGGTGTTGGTAGTATTAATTGCTGTCGAATTGCTTCTGACTCACAGTGACATCCTGTAGAAATTGATACGGGAAATGCAGTGACATTCCCATCCTTCAATTGAGGTCTCTGCTTTCTACTCAATAGTCAGGTGAGGCAAAGCTTCCATGTGAGCAAAAGTTTGTTATAAGAAAGAGACTTGTAAGTAGAAATAGGGAGAACTTATTGCAAGGCTTAACCCCTTCTCCAGAAACAAAGAGTTTGGTGAGGATAAAAGGTTTAGGGTAAGGAAAGGATCTGATGTTTATTCATAGGAAATGGCTGTTCAGAAGGGACCCTGCTAGTTTGGTGTGTGCTCAGCATTTCCTCAAGACGGGTTACACTGTAAAGGCCACGTGTAAGAGCTCACAGAACTTATTCTGAGATGCATGCTTCTTTGGGACTCTGACTCAGATTCCTCTAAAGGAGCTCTAGTAGCATAGTGGTTACCTCAAGGTCAGCAGTTCAAAACTACCGCCGTTCTGAAGGAAAAAGATGAGACTTTCTGCTCCCGTAAAGATTTCCAGTCTCAGAAACGCTATACAGGGTCACTGAGTTGGAACCAACTCCATAGCACACCACCACCACTACCCAGAAGCTAGCATTCTCCTTTGCCTCAGAAGAAGGTTTTTCCTGTAAATTTATGTCTAGGACTCTAGGTAAATAAACCAATCTGACTTGAAAAATGTCTCATAAGGAAGTAAAAATACAGAATTTTAAAGGGTGGTCTTCCTTAAAGGCAAATCTCAAAGAATATGAAATTTTTATGAATTATCTATCTTAATAGTATGTCCAGGATATGATTGTTCTGTGGGGACTATGACCCTGGACATGCCCTGCCTATCTTTATAATTGTCCAAGGAAAGAGGGACACAAGCCTCAACATTAATCAAGATTTTAGTTATAAGATTTCAACTAATAAGTAGCCCATGTTTAACTCTGATTTCTGGACACTTTTCCTCTCTCTCACCCTGTCTCAGATGGCATAGATTCTGTTCACATATCTTATAGCAAACACCCCCAATCTTATGCCATTCTCATAGTCATTGTTATTTTGAACTTATTGTTAAATGCATCTCATCTAGTCTACCCCCTTATTTTTCAAGACATTCTACATTACCAACCATTATGTCCTTCTGGTCCCTCCTGACAACAATTCCAAGTATGTGAAAGGAAGTATCACTATCCTTATTTCTAAGAAGCATTCTGTTGCACATTTTTCAAAATAGATTTGTTCTTCTGACAGTCCATGTTATATTCAATATTCTTCACCAACACAATAATTCAAGGCATCACTTATTTTTCTGCAGTCCTTATTCATTATCCAGCTTTCACATGCATGTAAAACAATTGAAAACACTACAGTTTTAGTCAAGTGTACCTCTTAGTTCTCAAAATGTCAAGCCAAACATGAAGAAACAAGATTTTTTTTTTTAAATCAACCTTTGAAGTCTGAAATTGATTAAACCTGTAATCAAGATGTCTTATTAATTACTGATGTTTGGAATTTGAAAGTTGGAGGGAAAAGTAGTTTCAATAGATGGAAAATAAATATGACATTGACTATCACATAATAGAATTTTGCACGACCATCAAATTACTTGCTGCAAATACCTGTGTTCCACAACATAACTGATGGCTCTATCCATAGACCACACGCGATGGAGTGCACAAGAGCCAAATAAACTTCATCTGAGGAATGAGACAATGAAGAAGTTCACTATCATCAATGGGAACACAGTTATGGGTAACCTTGGAAGAGAAGATCAGTTGTTGATACACAAGTTTATATTGAAGCTGAAAATTTTTAAATGAATTCACTAGAATTAAAGTACAACCTGGAGTATCTCCCACCTGACTTTAGAGACCATGTCAATTAGATTTGAAGTATTGGCATTGATCATCAAAGATCAAATGAATTGTAGAATGGCATCAAAGACATCATACATGAAGATAGGAAAAAAATCATTAAAAAGATAGAAAAGAAACTTGTGTGGTAAATGCAGTGGGGGGCAGTCTGCTATTTGTTGACATGGCAAGTGTACATTTTTGTTCTCATGCTAATAAATTCTATACTGATATTCAACACAAAAAGAAGTCAGACTTTGTGCTTCTTGATACTTTTGGAATTAAGTTTTGTTAAAAATATGGAATATATTACAGTCATTCATTTATTATAGTAAAAGACTCCTTGACACTCAAAGCATGATCTATATACCAAAGGAGAGATGATAAATAATAACTTAGGAGCTTCTTCAAAATGGCGGAAGTACAGCACAGAAAAATAAGTTTGTATCTCCATTTTAACAATATCTCCAGGTGATTTGAAAGAATACTAAGTTTGAGAAGCACTGAACAAAGTCAGTTATTCTATGACTCAATCCTAATTTCATTTTCCATATTAACTTGTTGTTGTTATTAACTGTTGACCAGTAAGTTCCAACTCATAGGGTTTCTGAGGAAAAGCTGGTAGGTTAGAACTACTACCCTTGTGGTTCGCAGTCTATGGCTGATCCTAGAGTGTCACACCAAGAGTCCATTCCATATTAAGTGGTGGTGGTAGTTATGTGCCATGGAGATAAAAATTCAACTTGGGTTACAATATTGATGATACAGAAAAATATTGAATGATGGAGGAATCCTCAAAAGAAGATAAATACCATACAGAGTCACTGTACCAAAAAGAATTGGTTGATATTCAGCTATTTCAAGAGGCAGCACATGATCAAAATCTGATGGTAATGAAGAAAGATGCCCAAGCTTCGCTGGAGGCAGTAGTAATACAAGGCTTCAGTAATTGATAGACTATAAATTGAAATGTTTCTGTATATTGATGCCACACTGGCGCTCACTTATCTATGCCAAGAAATTTGGAAACATTCAGATATGTACCCATTCCAATAATATGTGGAATCCCAATGTGGAACTATGGGATCAACAATGGACTACTAATCACAAAAGAATATGGGATGGTTTAAAATCAGGAAAAATGTGTACCTGGATTATATGTTTTCACCATAAATATTCAATCTGTATGTTATATAAATAATATGAGAAGCTGGATTATATGAAGAAGAACATGGTATCAGGATTGGAGGAGGACTCATTAGCAAACTGGGATATGCAGATGATACAGTCTTACTTGTTGGAAGTGAAGACACATGAAATAACTACTAATATACATCAGTATGGGTTGCACCTCAATGTAACTATAAGAAAAATTCTTAAAACTGGACAAATAACTAGCATCATGATAAATGGAGAAAATATTTCATATTGCTTGCATCCGTAGTCAACACTCATGGAAGCAGCAGTCAAGAAATCAAAAGATGTATTGCATTAGGCAAATTTGTTGCAAAAATCTTCCTTAGAAGGGGAGCGATAGACTATGCAGTCCAGGAGCTAGGGTCCCTTGAACAATCAAGGGAGAAGAGTGGAGTGTGGGACGCTACCCAGAGAAGCAGTGATGCTAGAGATGGAGGTAGAGATGATGACATGGAGAGATGGAGTGATTGGGGACTCTAGACCCAGAGAGGGAGAGGGGCTGTATGCTGACAACTGGGGGAGGGGAGCAGGCTTGCAGGGTATACATTTTGCTTGATTGATGATGCATGGAGGGGATTAACCATGGCAATTAAACAATATACAATAGGATGAATGTAAAGCTAATGTTCTCCCATGGAAACTATCACATAATTTACAATAAACCATAAAAAAAAAAAATCAGATAGATTGCACAATATGAAAAATGTAATCAGTACCACTGAAGTATACAAGTAGAAATTGGAGGGAAAGGTC
>NW_006408818.1:170776-181106 GCF_000296735.1 Chrysochloris asiatica
TATGTAAAGATTTCTGAGATGAATCTTTTTTTTCTAACCCTACCTTTAGCATGCATTCGTTGTGTGGAGTTGTCAGATATTGCACTGGACTGCATAGTTGGTTTGAACTGCAAGGTTGGCAGCTCAAATTCACCAGCCGATCCTTGGAAACTATATACAGGATTGTTATGAGCTGAAACTGACTCAATGGCACTTAACAACAACAGCCTTTACATGGTGTGGTACTGTAGAGTTAGCAGTGAACTGCAGACTACAAGGTTGACAATTCAACCCACCAGCTGCTCCTCAGAAACCCTATCTATACAGGGTTGCTATGAATTGGAACTGACTCTATGACACTTAACAACAGTAACAACTGTTATACATAATAGTAAAACTGTTCATTAATAATCCTGTTCCAAATTTGCTAATAATTAAGCTAGAAGAATGTTCTTTTAAGTGTTTCATCAAATATTCCCCCATTCTGATACTAGGAAGGTTTATCAGGTATCATTGAAAGGTAATATGTAGTATTCCTTTGTGAGGAGCACTGAATCCATATTGTCCCCGAGTAATTTTTAAACTCTTGATACTAACTTCTATTTCTAGATATTATTACATATATTAACTATTTTGAGTGAAAAATCAATTCCCACTAATTTCCTTTACCCTTTGGATGTTTTAAGTAGGCCACCTATTTTCTTTTTCATTAATGATCTAGAGTTTTTAGAAAAGTATGTCCTCTGTCTGTGAATTTCATAATTACTTTTTATAAATATTTATTGCAATGACTTTGAATATTTAAAAATATTTGAAACCCATTGCTGAAAATCTATTTGATTTGAGACTTTTTTCTCTGCACCAGACTGCAAAGCCATTTGAACTGCAAGGTCGGTAGTTCAAGCTCTCCAACTGCTTAAACCCCTATATAGTGTTACTGTGGGTCAGAATTGACTCAACGACACTTAGAAACAGCAACAGCATCTTATTACACAATTCCTATTTTCAAATAAAAATACAAGAAGCATATTTTATTTTGAGCTTTTTGAAAAAGTCATACTTTCTTTTTGATGACTAAACTTATGATGAAGACTTTAGAAGGCAAAGATGAGAAAATCACTGATATATATAACCTCATTCAACAATCAACTCGGAACTATCTAGAATAAGGATTCATCTCTTATTGCCTATGACTTTACAAAGTATCAGATAGTTCTTAATTTGATCTTTAACTCATTGACACATGTTTATTACATAACTTTGACAACAATAATAATTTTATCAAGTTGAGTCTAATGGAGGTGAAAGAAAACAATATCAAAAGCTTTCTAATTAGAAGAATAGCCTTAAAGTTTTGCTTTTGCTGGGGAGAGCATACGCAGACCCTGGATTGATCAGTGGCCCTGTGACATGGACGAAAATCCAATTCTGAGGCCCTCCTCAGGATAGCGAGCCATGGACCCTGAGAGTCAAAGGAAGTGACCTCCTGATATCCAGGGTTCATTGGTTTTTGCGAACTCACTGGTTGGCTACCTCTGTATAATTTTCTTTAGTCCTAATATTGTTCATTCTATGCTTCTAACTCCAATAATTGTAGCTTTTGAGAAAATGGTTTCTTTTACAATGCCTCTCTTAATGCCCCCACTGTGTTAGCAGTGCGTGGAGTCCTAGGCACAAATCTTTCTGAGGAACAAGCGATAGCCACCTGGGATGAATGTCAGAACTGCTTCTTATTTGATTATTCAGTTATGTTTGATATCCATGAACAATAATGGGGTTGAAACCCTGTTTTAGAGCTGAGGCAGTAAAAGTTTCCTCAGATATTTCAGAAAGGCCAGGAACAGGTATATTGGGAATATAAGAAAAGGTTTTTAGAGAAAAACTACCCAAGGTTTGTAAATAAAGTGGAATGGTGAATTCTGGGAATGTTGGATTAGAGGATAATAGTGGCAGCCCCATTAAACCACCTCTGAATATAATCAGTTTAATCCAGATGCTCTCCTTCCTCCTGAAAGTATATAGAAATGTGATAATTGACAACAATGTAGCATTTTGTTGTTACGTTGTTATGTGCCGTGGAGTCGGTTCGACTCATAGTGAGCCTGTACAGGGTTTCTGAGGCTGTAAATCTTTACGGGAGCAGAAAGCCTCATCTTTCTCCCACAGAACAGCTGGTAGTTGCGAACTGCTGACTTTGCGGCTCAAAGCCCGATTCGTAACCACTATGCTACCAGAGCTCCTTAATGTAGCATTTAGATATAGATAAATCAAGCCCGGTACCTGAGATCTTGCTCACAAACAAAAGTTGCAAAGTGTAGAGAGACAGCTTGGCTCCTTTTAGGAACCTTGCTTTATGTTAAGTATCCTTGAGAAACTGCATGTCAGCTGCTCTAGATCATTTAAGCCTAAAGGTTAATATATAACAGCTTGATTGAACCTTTTTTCTGTAAAAATAAAAATGTTAGATTGTTAAGAAAAACTATGAAAATATCTTAAAAGTTGTTCCTGTGAATCATTAGGTCCTGTTTTGAATGATTAATCACATTTCAGTTCTTTATCCTGTCTTATCTAAAGAATCACATCCTCCCTTTGTGAATTACATTCTCCCATTGTGAATTACATCCTTCCTTGGTAACAAATCCCTCCCTAAAAAAGAGAATAAAAGACTGAGGTAGAGTGAGTTCTGTGTGCAATGCTAGGCAATATGTTTGCAGTTCTGCCTACCTGCCAGCTTGCATCATACCTGTGTGTCTGTCTTTTTTGTATATATTTCCTCTATCTCTCTATCCCTCTCACCACCAGATCTCCATTCTTCGTGACACCCACACTTCCTTGTCGAGGCTGGACCCCGACATAGGACCTTGACAGCTTTTTCTAAATAGGAGAATCTTAGGAGACTATTTAGAGAGCAGAAATGGTGAGAGATGAGGACTTTTGCACTCTGGATCTCTCAGAGATTAATTTTACTATGAGGGGGGTTTCAATTAAGAAGGCTTGGTAGTGCAATGAATTAAGCATTGGGAAGAACTGTGATTTAATCCACTGGCTGCTTTGTAAGAGAAAGATGACCCTGTGTGCCCCATCAACATTTGGTCTTAGCAATCCCAAGGACCAGTCCTACCCTGTCCTCTCTGACTTGCAGTTGACTCAGTGGCAGTGGGTTTTGTTGGTTCTTTTAATGAGTAGTTTCCTTCTGGAAGTTCTTTAAGTAGTTCATTGCTAAATTGTCTTTTCAAGAATTCAATATTATATATTATTTCATCACAATTATATTTGAATTGAGATTTTCAATGAAACATAGTGATCCAACAAAAATATACATAATATTATAATTATGGTTATACTTTGGACGTATTATCAGGAGTAACCAGTCCTTGAAGAAGAATATTTAACTAGGTAAAGTGGAGGTTTGCAAGAAAAAAAAAAAATGATAACCATGCCTCCGCCCCCCAAGGAAGATGGACTGATGCAGTGGCAGCAGCAATGGTTGTGAGGATGGCCCCTGACCTGGCAGTGCATAAGGTCACTGTGATTCGGAACAGACTCAGCAACACCTAATAACAACAACATAGCAGCTATGGACACAAAGTGTGGCCCCAGTGGGTAAGTGTGTGGTTGCAAGCAAACAGGCTGGTGATTTCATTCCACCCAGAGGCTTCTTGGAAGAAAGACCGGGCAAATCCACTTTCCAATAATCATAGCTATGAAAATTCTATGGAGTGCAGTTCTAGACTCCCATACATGGTGTTGCCATGAGACAGAATCTCCGCAATATCAATTAACAAACCAATATGGGCGCTGGAAGCCAGGAGTGGCACAATTAAGTTGGTGTCTGCTGAACAAGAGGCTGGTGGTTCAAAGCCATCCAGAGGCTCCTCAGAAGAGAGGGCTGAGGCTTTTAAAGGTCACAGACATGAAAATGTTATGGGGCACAGCTCCTCACTGTAGCACATGGTTTCCCCAGGAGTGGGAATCAACTGCTCTTCAACGAATATGGACACAGATTTAGAATAGGGTGCTTAAAAGAGTGCCCTCCAGAATTATCTAAAATCCAGGGATGTCTCCAGGGAGATCTATTATTCTACAGGCAAGGCCCTTTAAATATCATGCCTGTCAAACAGGAACTTCAGAATTCGGTGACAGTCTGGGAGCCTGTTGGCAGAGAGCACGCTGATTCAGTCCTTGAATTTTCTGTGACGGGGTCTCACCTGCACTAAGCAGCTGTTTCTTGCTTGGTTCACTAGAGCATATGATGCTGAACCAAGCCACGGGTCAATAAAGTCATTTAAAATGATCAACCCTCTGAGTGAAAGAGGTGATGAATCAACCAAAACTCCTTTAGGCAACAGACCTAGCAGGAAATTTTTGCACTGTAGGTAGTATCATATAATCAAATGAATCGGCCGGCTGCACATCTCCCTAATTAATTTTACTACCTTTGGAGAAAGTGTGCAGCCAACTTTTTAATTCTCTCCTCCTTTAATAGGGATGGTGGTGGTTATACATCTAATAATGTAGAGAACCTTTAAACCTTGACCTTGTAAGTATTTAAGCAGTGCTTTCATGATCATCTTTTTATTGGTTTTGAATTCAGCATTAGATTTAGTAATGTTCAGGTTTTGAGGTGATATTTTCCTGTGTTAGTTGGAAATGAGAAGAGCCAGGTATGGTTTTAATTATGATAAAAGTTATACTACTAATGGATGCTTCAAATCATAATAAAAACTCTTGTTTTGAGTTCATAAAACACATTGCATGCCATATGAATTAACATATTACTTCATTTAACTCTCACAACCTGCTATAAGGCAGATGATGAATTTAGTTCTATTTATGAAAGCTGAATTGATAAACAGATGGTTGTACAATTTCAAAAATTTAATCAATGTAACTGGAGTGTTATTGTGGTTCAAAGCTGTCTAGTCAGTTCTGACTCGTGACTACCCTTTACAAGTTTTCTGAGGAACTGCTGAGGGTTTGAACCACTGACCTTATGGTTAGCAGGCCAGTGCTTATCCTACAGTGCCACACTGAATTGTACATGTAGAAATTATTGAATCAATGTATTTTCTTCTGTATATATTTTAATAAATAAACAAATAAAGTACTTTTTTACAAGAATGAACCAATAATAATTCTGATAAAACTTTGTATTTGGCATTGTTGCTATATATTTTTGTTCTTGTTGTTAAGTGTTGTCTAGTTGATTCCGACCCATAACGACCCTGTACAGGGTTTCCAAGGCTGTAAATCTTTATGGGAGCAGAAAGCCTCATCTTTCTCCTGCAGAACAGCTGGTCGTTTCAAACTGCTGACCTTGCAGTTCACAGCCCGATTCATAACCACTACGCTACCAAGTAAATTACAGTTCACTGTTGGTTTTTTCTAATTATTCTAATTAAAGTTTCATTGGAACAGAAACACACTAAAGAAATTAAACTGTCTTCCCAGGGTTGCAGAGCTTGTGGGTAGACTAAGTCAGGATGTCAATTTTAGTCTCTTAGACTCAAAATTCATGTTTTCAGTTACCACATTGTAAACAAATAATGGCATTTACTTAGATACGGGACTTCCTTAAATTAACATATAACTTTGGAAATTTGACTGGTTTTGCCCTCCCTATAAAGATTGCTAGATGATGTTATAATAATATGTCAGTTCAATGTATGAACTAAACAACAATTTAATATGATTTTGAATTTAATCAAAATAATTATACTGATCATAATGCAGCACCTAATATTTGTATAGCCCAGAGAATGTGAAATCATACTAATTGCTTACATGTGTTATCTGACTTAATCCTCATGTTAGTAACAAGGAAAGGTGTTTATCATTCCACTTCAAACAGACAATAAACTAATATCTACCAATTAAGCTACTAAGTTTTAAGGACTATGAATAAAATCAGAATTTCATGGTCTTACTATTTCAGAATCTTACATGTTAATTTTTTTTGTTTGTTTATATTTTTATATACCATATGTTGTTGTTTTTTCACTTACACAAAATTATGAGTGAGTTATAAGAAAGTCTGACATGTGAAAAGTTTGCGCCCTTCTCAGGTGACAGTGTTGTTATTGTTGTCAGGTGCCATCGAGTTGGTATGGACTCATAGCGACTCTATGCACAAGAACAGAACACTGCCTGGTCCTGGGTCAACCTCACAATCTTTGATATGTTTCAGTTACTTTTTTGTGACTGTGCCAATCCATTTTGCTGGGCATCTTCCTCTTTCTCTCTGAGCTTCCACTTTATCAAACATGATAGCCTATTCTAGGAATGGTCCCTCTGAATAATATATCTTAAGTATGAAAGACAAAGTTTGGCCATCTTGGCTTCCAAAGAACATTCTGACTGTACTTCTTCCAACATAGACTGATTTCTTCTTTTGATAATTTATTGTACTTTTAATATTCTCTTTCAACACCACAACTGAAATGCATCAATTATTCTGTGGTCTTCTTTATTCATTGTTTACTTTTCACATGCATATTGTTGTTGTTAAGGAGGATCATAGAGTTGGTTTCGACTCAGAGTGACCTTGCACAGGATTTCCAAGGCTCCAACTCTTTACGGGACCCGAAAACCTCACCTTTCTACCACGGAACAGCTGATAGTTTTGAACTGCTGACCTTGAAGTTAGCAGCTCAATTTGTAACAGCTATGCTACCAGAGCTCCTTATGCATAATAAGTTATTGAAAATATCCTATTGGTGGTAAGGCTTAGGTCAGATCCTAGTCCTCAAACTGACATCTTTGCTCTTGAACACTCTAAAGAGTTTTTGTGCAGCAGCTTTGCCTAATGCAAAAGGTTGCTTATTTTCTTGACTACTGTGTCCATGAGTGTTCATGGATGTCTGAGCAAAATGAAATTTTGACAACTTAATTCTTTTCTCCATTCAAGTGTTAATGTAGTCAGCCAATTTAAGTACTTTTCCCAACTTCATCTGAAGAGTTATCACAAGAATTTGTTCAGTGTCTACTGAGGTAATATTGTGTAAAGTCATGTGTTTTAAGACACTAACCCTGTGTTTTGGCAGTTTTATAACTTTTTCTTGAGGTAAGATGTGAGAACATTCAAATGCAAGTAACACAGCCCTAATTTAATGAACATTTAAGAAAGCAAAGCACAACCCACAGTGGTGCATGATGCACGAGTCATATAATGAGTTGTGAAGGAAGCTTGTTTTTGGCTAATGTGGTTTAGTAAGATTCTACAGGCAGCACGGATGGACTATAGATGGGGATGTCAACTGTTTATAGTTCCTTGTCAAAATGAGATATATATGAATCAGCCATCTTAACTACAATTTCAAGCAATTTCAAACACACAACACAGTGTGTTCCCTATAAATTGGTTCCATATATCAGTGAACCTAATGGTTGGTTTCCAGTCCATTTTTTACACTACGGCACCACACCAGGAGCTTTATTGTTGTTATTAGGAGCCTTTGAATTGAATCTGAATCATGGGCTCCTATGAAAAACCTAACACAACATTGCCCAGTCCTCGGCCACCATCACAATTGCTGTCATGTTTCATCCCTTTGTGGCCGCCACTGTCAGTCCATCTCCTTGGGGGTCTTTCTCATTGTGATGATTCTCTCCTGTATCAAGCATGTTGTCCCTCTCTAGGCACTAGAGCCTCCAGGTAAAATGCCCAAAGTATGAGCGACAAAGTCTTGTTATACTGCTACTAAGGAATATTTCGGTTAGACTTCTTCCAGCACAGATCCGTATGTTCTTATTGCAGTACATGGTATTTTTAATATTTTTCAAAACCATAATTTGTATGCATTGATTCTACTCTGGTCTGCCTTATTCATTTTGAAATTTCACATGTATATGAGGTAATTAAAAAAATGATGGCTTGGGTAAGGGGCACCTTAGTACTCAAACTAATATCTTTGTCCTTAAACACTTTAAAGAGGCCATGTACAGCAGATTGGCCCAATGAAATATATCATTTAATTTCTTGACTGGTACTTTAATAAGTGTTGATTATAGAGCCAAGCAAAATGAAGGCTTTGACAACTTCAATCTTTTCTCTATTTATCATGATGTTATTTATTGGCCTATTGGTGTGAATTATTGTTTTCTTTACATTGAGGTACAATTTTCTTTATATGCAGATGAAGCCTATTGTGTATGATATTCATCAATATGTATTTAAAGTCCTCTTAACTTTCAGCAAGCAAGTTTGTATCATCTGAATATCGTTGGGTGTTAATGAGAATTCATCCAATCCTGATACCACATTTTTCTTCATATAATCCAGCTTCTATGATTATTTTTTCAGCATACAGAATGAGTAAGTATGGTGAAAGGACACAACCCTGGCACACACGTTTCCTGATTATAAACCATTGAGTGTCATTTTGTTCTCTCTGTGTTACTGCCTCTTGGTTGTGTACAGGTTCCCCATGAGCACAATTCAGTATTCTGAAATAACTATCCTTTCCAATGTTATCCATTAATTTGTACATCTACACAGCTGAAACTTTGCAAAGTCAATAAAGCACAAGCAAGCATCTTTCTAGTATTCTCTGCTTTCAGCCCTGATCTACCTGACATCAGCAAAGATATTCCGAGTTCCATGCCTTCTTCTGAACTCAGCTTAGATTTCTGTCAGTCCCTGTACATGTACTGCTGCAACCATTTTTGAATGATCTTCAATAAAATTTTACTTGCATGTGATATTAATGATATTGTTTGATGATTTTCACATTCTAATGGATCACCACTTCTTGGAATGGGCACAAATATGGATTTGTGGTTACCTGGTAGCTGTCTTCCAAATTTCTGGCCATAGATGAGTGAGCACCTCTAGTACTTCATAAGTTTGTGGAACTAATTCAGTTTGTAATTACATCATTTCCTAGAGTCTGTTTTTACCAACGGCTTCAGGGCTACTTGGATTCTTTCTTCATTACCATTAGTTCTTTTTTCAAAATTTTTATTGTGAATTATGTGGGTTTACATGGGAGAACATCAGCTTTACATTCATCCTATCAAATCATTACAATGATTACAAGCCCCTCCATGCATCATTAAACAACCAAAGGGTATACACCCCACAAACCTGCCCAGTGTATCTCCCCCCCCACCCCCAGCCATCAGCTCACATCCCCTCTCCCTCCCTGAGTCCAGTGTCCCCAGCCACTCCATCTGTCCATGTCATCTTCTCTGTCTCCCTCCCTGGCATCACTACCTCTCTGGGTGGAGTCATGTTCTCCACTCTTCTCACTTGATGCTCCTAGGGACCTCTGCTCCTGGCTGCAAAATCAATCACTTCCCTTCTTTTGTCAAAAAACATCTACCTCTACATTTCTTACTCTCACAGTCAGTCCTGATGGCAATTTTTCACTATTGTACCACAAGAGGTTTATCCCCATTTCCTTTCACCAGTCTAGTCCCAACAGATTGGAAACCATTCAGAAGAGGTTATACCTATCCCTGCCCCATCTGGAACTAGGTGCCCTCTTGAAAGCTTGTAAGCCAGTTATTTCTTGCTTTATAACCCCTTCTCCCCATTTTGGGTAGCCAATGTCCAAGTTCTCCATCACTGTCAACCCTATGTACCAAGGGGTGGGACTAATCCTTATTGTAAAGATTTGTTCCCTTTTTTGAGCTACTACATCCATATATATATATAGGTAAGTTTATAAAATTGTAGTGGATGACTCTTTTTTTATTTTTCTTCCCTCTTCTTTCTTCTTCTAGTTGAGTTCTGACCATCCAGCCATCGAAGCCAGGTCAAGCAGGTACTACCTGCAAGTATGGGTATTCTTGTTCATCTCCCATCACTTCATATCACCTGGATGATTCACTCTCCACTCTAGTCCTCTGTGGCCATGTCACTGCCTCTGGGCCCAGGAGTCCCTGGGTCTTGCTATACTGCTGGCCACCCAGGTCTCCACCCGGGTTCACAGGAGTCTATTGAATGTGGTCGGACTCAGATCCCAACTTCATTGCTGTTTATCCTCATCTTCCCATTATCGGTGACCAACGTGGTCACCAGCCAGACCACATGCCTGTTCGTGTATTCCCCTTGAGTCCCAGTCTTGGAAGGGAGTTTGCTCTGAGGTGACCCAACTACATGCCTTGATGATTCCTGGGCAAACAGCTTACTTGTTCTTGCAGTAATCAATCAGACTGCAGTTATTTCTGATTTTTCCTGCTGGTTTTTCTTCACAAAGTATCTTCTGTTCTTCTGGTCTACTCCAAGCTGGTCTACTCATCCTTTCCAGTGGAAATTTCGCACCTCAACGATTCTGGATGGGGTTCTGGTTTCCACCTATGGTTTTATGCAATGTAAAGGCTCCATAGGAGGCCTCTTTCACTAAGC
>NW_006408818.1:183321-196208 GCF_000296735.1 Chrysochloris asiatica
AGGGCATCCTTGTCAGGGTCCTGTTCGCAGAGGGAAGACTCTCAGTTTCTGTCCATTGACAGTGATGTACGCTGTTGTTTTTATATATGCTCTTGATCATGTTGAGGAATTTCCCTTCTATTCCTACTTTGTTGAGTGTTTTTATCAGGAATGGATGTCGGATTTTGTCAAATGCCTTTTCTGCATCAATTGATATGATCATGTGGTTGGTTCTTTTCCTTTTTCTTATTTATGTGGTGGATTATGTTGATTGTTTTTCTCATGTTTAACCATTCTTGAATCCCTTTTATGAAATCCACTTGGTCATGATTTATTTATTTATTTATTTTTTTATGTACTGCTGGATTTTGTTAGCTAGGATTTTGTTGAGAATTTTTGTGTCTATGTTCATGAGGGATATTAGTCAGTAATTTTTTTTTCTTAGTGATGTCCTTCTCTGGTTTTGGTATGAAGGTTATGCTTGCTTCATAAAAAGTATTAGGAAGTTTTCTGTCCCCTTCTATATTCTGGAATAATTTGTGTAGAATTGGTGACAGTTCTTCACTGAATGTTTGGTAGAACTCATCCGTGAAGCCATCTGGGCCTGGACTTCTTTTGGTTGGGAGTTTTTTGATGACCTGATCAATGTCTTCTTTTGTTATGTGTCTGTTTAAGTTCTGTACTTCATTATGTGTGAGTTTAAGTTGGTCGTGCTTTTCTAAAAATGTATCCATCTCTTCTAAGTTTTCAAATTTGTTGGAGTACAACTCTTCATAGTATTCTGCTATTATCCTTTTTATTTCATTTGGTTCCATTGTGACATCACTCGTGTGGTTTCTAATGTGAGTTATTTGTGTCTTCTCCCTCTTTTCTTTTGTTAGTTTTGTCAATGGTTTGTCAATTTTATTAATCCTTTCAAAGAACCAACTTCTTGTTCTGTTGATTCTTTCTATAGTTTTTCTGTTTTCCATCTCATTTATTTCTGCTCTTAGCATTATTATTTCTTTTCTTTTGGTGACTGTAGATTCCCTCTGTTTGTATGTTTTCATTGTTGTAAAAGCTGTGTTCATGTGTTGAGTTTAGTTCTTTCCTCCTATATGAATGTGTGCATTAATCACAATAAATTGTCCTCTCAGCATCACTTTTGACATGTTCCAAAGATTTTGGTATGTTGTGTTTTCATTCTCATTTGTTTCTAGGAACTTTTTAAATTCATATTTAATTTCTTATTTTACCCAGTCACTTTTCAGAAGCGTGTTATTAAGTTTCCATGCATTCAGCTTTATTTCCTTGGTCTTCTTATTGTTGATTTCTAGTTTTATAATGTTGTGATCTGAAAAAAATGCTCTGTAGAATTTTGATGTTTGTAAATTTATGGAGGCTTGCATTGTGTCCTAACACATGGTCAATTCTGGAGAATGTTGCATATGCACTGGAGAAGAATGTATATTGTGGTGTTGGGTTGAATGCTCTGCACATATCTATGAGATCAAGTTGGTTGACTGTGATATTTAGTTCCTCTGTAACTTTGTCAAGTTTCTTTCTGGTTGTTCTGTCCCTTTTGGAAAGTAGCATATTAAAATCTCCCACTATTATTGAAGATTTATCTATTTCTTCAATTCAAGTTAGGTTTGCTTCATATATCTTCGTGCTCTTACTTTGGGAGTGTAGATATTTATTATGGTTATGTCATCTTCCTCAATTGACCCTTTAATCATGAAATAGTGTCCTCCTTTATCTCTTATGCTGGGTGTTTGTCTTAAGTTTTGCTTTTTCAGAGATTAGTATTGCTACTCCTGCTTGTTTATTCTTGCAGTTAGCTTGGTATGTATTTTTTTTCAATCCTTTAACTTTTAGTCTGTTTTTGTCTTTGTGTAAGGTGTGTGTCTTGCAGGGAGCATATTGAAGGGTCTTGTTTTCTTATCTATTTTGTCACTCTCTTTCTCTTCACTGGTGCATTTAATCCATTGACATTCAATGAAATTATGGATAGGCATGAATTAATTGCTGACATTATGTTAATTTTTTGGTAGTGCTGCTCATTCCTTTGTTATACATGCCTATTTGTGCTGAGGTTTTGTATTTTTGTCCTATCTCATGTTGGTTTTTCCTTAGTTTTCCTGTTTGCTTGTTCTGCTTGGAAGTTCATTTTCATGTTAAGTTGTGAAGTATTAAGTTTCTTAGGGGTTACCTTATAGTTGATTCACTTTTCTCTCCATTTAAGAGACTCTATTATATCCTGTAATCTACCTGACATCCTCATCACGTAGTTTTCTGTTTCTACATTTATCCCTTCTTTAACATTGAAATTATTTTGATCTTCATTTGACCTCCCAGCTTTTTTTAGTTTGTTGTTGTAGTTTGTTCTGTTCTGAACTCTGCTATCTGTCGATTGAGTTCCAGGTAGTGTTGCCATGGCTGTCAATCTCTGTTTGTTGTCTTTTCTTGTTGGTTTTCAGTCCAAAGAACTCCATTTATGATACATTGAAGTTCTGGATTGGTTTTGACGAAATCTGTTAAATTCTGTTTATCCTGGAATGTTTTGATTGCACCATTGTAATTGATTGGAAGTTTTGCTGGGTAGACAATTCTTGGTTGGCAGTTTCTTTTTTTTCTTTTAGGGTTTTGTATATGTCTCCCCATTGCTTTCTTGCTTGCATGGTTTCTGCTGATAAGTCAAAACTTAATCTGATTTGCTTGCCTTCTTAAGTGATGTTTCTCTTCTCCCTGGCCGCTTTTAGTATTCTCTCCTTGTCTTTGATTTTGGAGAGCTTGATTATTATATGTCTTGGTGATTTTCTTTTGGTGTCTGTCCTTCCTGGGGTACGTTCAACTTCTTGAATGTTTATTTTCTCATCTTTCAAGATGTTAGGGAAATTTTCTTCCAGACATTCTTCAATTATCTCCTCTGTCAACTGCTCTGATTCTTCTTGTTCTGGAATGCCAATAATTCTTAAGTTGTGCCTCTTCATGTTAACCAGCATGAATCATAGACTCTCTTCAGATTTTTTATCCTTTTTTTTCTGCTTGGTCTTCTATCTTAGCAGTATTGAGAGATTTGTCTTCCAGCTCACTAGTTCTGACTTCCTTGTCTGCAATTCTGCTGCTTTCCCCTTTCAGTGTATTGTCCATTTCTGATGTTTTATTATTAACCATCTGGACCTCTTTTTGCAGGTTTTGAATTGTTTCCAATGCTGTATCAATCTTGTTTGATTGCTCTTGTAGTACTTACCTGACTTCTTCCTTGCTTTCCTCCACCACTTTTCAGAGCATTTGAATTTGTTTGCATATCCTACTTCTGAATTCTTTCTTAGGCAAATCCATAACCTGCTCTTCCTATTCTGGAAAGCCTTTGTCTGTCTCCAGCTCATATGTCTTAGTTACTTTTTTCTGTTTTGAGATATGTTTTGGTATCTTTTGTTGTGTTTTGTTAGTGATTTCTAGTAGTTATGTAGGGTTTTAATGTTGAAATGGTTGTGTGTTACTGTGTTAATAAGCTTACTGTGTGTCTCCTGGTGGATATGATCAGTAGATAGGCTTTCCTTTCTACATGAAATGCTTAGCAGCTGTTGATGGCTCTTTTCTCACTGGTGATTATGGGTTATGCTTGTAGCTTGACTATATGGCCACGATTGCTGTCTCTTCTTGGGTAATTAATGTAGGGAGAAAAAGCTCCCACCTCCATGAAAAATGTGTAATCAGAAATCCCAAAAGGAAAAGCAATATAAAAGCAGAGACAAAAACCACTACTTTGAAACAAAAATAAAACTGTTGCTGACTGGCCAGTTGCCTTGCTACACAGTCAGTGTGTACACCGTAGATGTGTCCCCTCTCCCAGGCCCCTCTCTTAGTCACCAGTGTAGAGGTTTGCATATAAATACTGAGAAGTTAATGGGAGAAAGATTGTCTACTATTTTTGTCTCTGAAGGTCAGTTAGGTATCTGTATGTGCACAGCGTAATTCTTGAAATAGTTGTGTCTTTTTATGTTAGGATTTACAGATTATTCATATGGTTTGTCTATCAGGCCAAATCTGATTTTTTTCTTGCTGGATAGGCAGGGGTAAAGGGTCCTTCACAAGTTAACTTTAGGGCTGGAACACACAGACACAAGTCAAAAGCAGAAGCCAAAGAATTTGCCCTTGGACCAATGGGGCTCTTTCACTCTGTGCCGTGGGAAAGCTGTGGTCTCAATGCTGGACTTTTTTTGGGGTGCACACCCACTTTTCTGAAGGCATCCTGGCTGGACAAAGAAGGCACAATAGGGAATCAAAGGAAAAAAAAAATGTGTAGAATCCCCCCACACCTCCTTTTGCAAATGTCACTGCAACACTTTTAGCACCTGTTCCCTTTGGAGGTCTGGCTGTAGCCCTGACCTCTGTCCAATGCCAAGGCAGGATGGCCACAGAGGGAGTCTCGTGTCTTGACTGATTCCTAAATCACAATATTTTCCTTTATACCATGATTTTCCCACTGGCGGTTGCGGGATACTGATACCCTGAACCTTATGCTCGATCCAGAGCTCTGGTGCTATTCCATGAGAGCAGATACCCTGGGTTTCAGTCTCTCCCTCATGGATCCTGTCCTACCTGACCCTGCTTTGCCACTGCCAAAACCAGAAGTCTCATTACCTTTAGTTCTTGATCACATGCTACCTCTTGAAATGGTTGAACATCAACCATTTTTTAATGATACCGTGAATCTGTATATACCTTTAATCTTCTTTTGAAGTTTCATTAATCATTCAACATTTTGTCCATTGATGTTGTTAGGTGTCATTGAGGCAGTACTGATTCATAATCACCCTGTGCACAATAGGAAAAAATTAAAAAAAAAAAAAAAAAAAGCACAGTCCTGTGCCAACTTTACAATCGTTGGTATACTTGAGCCCATTGCTAATGTCATTGTGCCAATCCATCTTGTTCGGTTCTTCCTTTTTTTCTTTGATCTTGCACTTCACCAAACAATTTTGCCCATATTTCAAATTAGAAGTTGAATATTGCATACTTCAATATTGCAAGTTGAGGCTTGATTTCCACACCCCCCCACCCCTCCCCAGTTCTTTCAGTTTGAGAAATGTTGAGTGTTTTCTTCCCTTTTGGTTTTCTAATTCAAGATCTTTGCACATGTCGTTATAATTCTTTTCTTTGCCTTCCTAAACTGCCCTTCGAAATTTTCTGTTCAGTTGTTTCACTTCCTCAATCATCCCATTTGCTTTAGCATCACATTGTGCGCTAATGCACTGGACTGCAAAGTCAGTTTGAACTGCAAGATTGGAGGTTCAAACTCAGCAGTCACTGCTTAGTCACCCTATATAGGGTTGCTATGGGTCAGAACCGACTCATTGATACTTAACAAAAGGCTGAAGAACAAGTCTCAAAACAAATATCTTTTCTGAAACACTATTTTCTTTTCTTTCCCTTCTGTCTTTTTAATGTTCTTTTGCTTGTTTCCTCAATGATGTTTTACATGTCATCCCACACCTTCTCTCATTTTTGGTCATTAGTGTCTAATGCATCAAATGTGTTCTTGAGATGGTGTCTAAATTCAGGTGCGATATATTCAAGGTTATATTTTGTCTCTTTAGAGACCTATTTTAATTTTCTTTAACTTCAATCTTAATTTGTGTATGAGCAGTTGATGGTCTGTGACACAGTAGGCTACTGGTTTTGTTTTGGTTTATGATATTGAGCTTTTCTACCAACTCTTCCAAAAAGATGTAGTCCATTGGATTTGTGTATTCCATTTGGTGAGGACCATGAGGTTAATCACCTATTATGTTGTTTAAGAAAGATGCTTGTAATGAATAAGTCACTGATCTTGCAACAAATATGTCTCATGAGATCTCCAGCCTCATTTCTATCACCAACACCATATTTTCCAACTAATAATCCTTCCTCTTTTTTTTCCCAATTTTTGCAGTCACATAATAACTATGATATGAATTCTTCTAGATTGCACATCTGATCAATTTGATGCTGAAGAATTTGGTGGAATTCTTCAATATCATCATCACTTTCTTTAGTAGTTGGTGCATAAATTTGCATAGTAATGGTATTAACTAATCTTCATTGAAGGTGTTTGGGTACCACATTTTGCCTAAAAATAATTTTGAAATGTTCTTTATGATGATGAATCCAAAGCCATTCCTCATCAATTTGTCATTTCCAGCATAGTAAACTATTTGATAATTGGATCAAAATGGTTAATATCAGTCAGTTTCAGCTTGCTGATATATAGGGTATTGACTTTTAAGTGTTCTATTTCCTTTTTCTTGATTTTTATGTTTCATGCATGCCATATATTTATCATTAATGATATTTCATCTGTTTCTCCTCATTATTATTTGTGCCCCATCAGCAAATGAAGGTGTCAAAAGCTTTACTCCAGTTGCCACATCATGGCTAATTCTACTTTGAGGAGGCATACCTCTTCCCCAGTCATATTTTCAGTGCATTTCAAGCTGAATGGTTCTGCTTCTGCTACTATATCTGACAATATTCTTTTGTTGTTTTTAATGTTTTCATCTTCTGGCACTATATCTGACAATGTTCTGCTGATATTCCCAAGTTTATCAGTGACTAGACATTCATAAGTGTCTGTCTCTCATTCTTCCTAGTCTGTCTTAATCTGGAACTCCATTAAAACTCTGGAACAGTCCACCAGAGTTTGGTGTCAATGATTCTGGTGACATAGTTTCCACCATCTGAGAAATACATGCATAAGCTAACACCAACAAACTGACAGATAAGTGGTGGAAGGCTCCTGTATTGTTGTTGGTAAGTACTGTCCTGTTCTGACTCATAGCAACTCTATAATATTTCTGAGGCATGGTATATGAGTTTGAACTTCTGACCTTAAGGTACAAACTCATATTGTGGTCCAATGCCACCCCAGGACTCCTATAGAAACCTCAAAATAGCCAAACAAAAATTCAATCTATTAAATTGATTGTTGTTGTTGTTGTTAAGTGCCGTCGAGTCGGTTCCGACACATAGCGACCCTGTACAAACATGTATAATTGTTACAGGGAAGGGGTACTTTAGTATAGAAGATAATGCATTATGTAGCTAACCACAAGATCAACAGTTAAAGTCCACCAGGCACTCTGTGGGAGAAAGATACGGCTTTCGGCTCCTGTAGAAGTCACCTCCTCAGAAACCCTATGCAGGTCACTATGATTCAAAATTGCTAACACCACGACCACCAATTGCTATATGGAGTTTTGATGTGACACTGTAACAGTACTGAACTGCTAGCAGCAAAGTCAGCTGTTTAAATCCACCAGCTGGTCCATGGAAACCCTATATAAAGTTTCTATGAGTAGGAACCAACTCGATGACACTTGCCAACAACAACAGTTGTTATAGTGGAGCCCTGGAGGTGTGCTGGGCTACTAACCAAGTAGTTGGCAATTTATACCAACTCCCCTGGAGAAAGAAGGATGAGGCCGTCTGCTTTTGTAAAGACTGACAGCTTTAGAAATCCTATGGAATCATTCTATTGTCCTCTATGTACACTATGGCTCCTTTCATTCCTTATTTATTTATTTATTTATTTATTTATTTATTTATTTATTTATTTATTTATTTATTTATTTTAACCAAGTAGCATATGTCTAACGCTTACACATGTGATGTGGTTTCCTTATTTATTATGCATATTTTCATATAGGAGTCCTGGTGTGGCGCTGTGGGTTAATGCGCCAGACTGAAAAGATGTTTGAACTGCAAAGTCTGTGGTTCAAGCTCACCAGCTGCTCCTTAGAAGCCCTATACAGGGTCACTATGGGTTGGAATCAACTTGACAACACTTAACAACAGCATCTTCACATAAGCCTTCATCATCTTAGTTACTCTACATTTAACTTATTTTATTATATTTTCCCATGTTAAAAAAGTAAAAACAAAATATGCTTTTGCCTATTGTTGTTTTTAAGTGCCATTGGGTTGGTTCTAACTACAGCAACATTGTATAGGTTTTCTGAGGATTCAGAAAGTTTGTGAGGAGCAGCTGGTGGGTTTGAACCACTGATATAGTGGTTAGCAATCCAGTGTTTATCCAACAGTGCCTCTGCATCCTCCTAATCTATTCTAATTCATAGCAACCCTATAGGACAGAGCAGAATGTTCCCTACCTAGATTTCCTGTGGGATAAAGCACTGGACCACTAGGTTGGTTTGTAACAAAAGGTCAGAGGTTCAAACTCACCATGTATTCTTGGAAATCCTATGCAGGGTTACTAGGAGTCAGAACCAATTAGATGGCACTTAACAACAACACAAACAATCTTTATGGAGTCCTGATGTAGGGCTTTAGGATAAGCACTAGATTGCTAACCTCAAGATCTCAAGTTCAAAACTTCCAGTTGCTCCTCAGAAACCCTATACAGAGTTACTATGAGTCAGAACTGACTTGAGAGCACTTAACAACAAGAACAACCTTTATGGAGTCCTGGGGTGTTGCTGCAGGATAAGCACTGGACTGTAAGGTGAGTGTGAACCACAAAGTTGGCAGTTCAAATCACCAGCTGTTCCTTGAAAACCCTATACAAGGTGGTAATGAGGTGGAACTGACTTGAAGACACTTCACAATAGCAACAATCTTTATGAAAGCAGATTGCCAATATTTTTCTCCTGCATATGTCTAGTGAATTTGAACTGCAGACCTTTTGGTTCACAGCTCACCGTTACAGCAGTGTACCACCAGGACTCCTTTAGGCCTTATGTTGTTGTTGTTTGGTGCATTGTAAGTCAGTTCTAACTCAGAGTGATCCTGTACACACAGAAGGAATAAAACACTCTCCAGACCTGCACCATCCTCAAATGGTTGCTGTGCTTGAGTCTATTACCAGCCACTGTGTCAATCATCTGACTCTATCTTGCTGATACTCTACTTCCCCCTATGGTGTTGTTGTTAAGTGCCATTGGGTCAGTTTTAACTCATAGTGACCCTGTATAGTGTTGCAAAGAAGCAACTTATGGGTTTGAACTGCCTACCTTTTTGGTTAGCATTCCAGTGCTTATCCTGTAGTGCCCCTATGTTGCTGTTATTGTTAAATTTTGTTGTTGAGTGGCTGGGTTTGAGTTGCCAACCTTGTGGTTCAAATCAACCTTGAAATCTAGTGCATTATCCTGCAATGCCACACGAGGACTTCTATAGTGATAATAAAATAAATATAGTTACCAAAACTGAGCACAATCCCCCAAATGTAGTTTTCTCAATATAAGATAAAAGATGTAGCATCTTTCTTGTTTTAGATGTAATACTCAGTTAATGAAGATATACTGAGAAATCATGTAGCTATAAAACATAGAAATTCATTTAATTTATTGACAATAAAATTCCTGAAATTTTCTGCACATATGTTGCTGCTAGTTTATATATCCACACTGTATCTTTATATCAATAAAATGACATAAATGTAATGATTTTTAAAATCACATTCTTTTTCTCATTCTACATTCATTCTTTTGCCTCAGTTCTTTAGCTATCATTGTTTTGATTTCTTCATTTCAAAATCTCGGTCTATACTTTCTCCATTAATTATATTAACATTGCATGGTTCACATGAAGCAAGAACACATAGAAATATTTACCAGAAAATTGATAATAGCCTTCAAATTATTTTATGTCTACCAGCACTTCAAAATTTTGTGAAAAAAAATGGAATTCAAAGATAATGGAATTTTCTTCCAAATCAAGACATAACAGTATATTCCTGAACTTTTTGGTTTTGTTTCTCTCAGATGTTACATTATGATCTTAATGAGTATTCATCGTCTATAAATCTCCAAAGCAATATGCTTGCTTTCTCTAGTAGGCTGTCCTACCTCTGAGGTGCATGATGCCCCCTCTCCCCCGAATTGTCACGCAATGTCTCCTTTTGGTGTTCTCAGACAAGAATAAGTAAAAATGGTGTCAGTGATTCTGTGTCACAACATTTGAGAGTAAGAGAGAAAAGCAAATTCTACCTATTTTAGAAGAAAACATTGCTAGTAGAATATTATTTTTAAAATGTAAATATTCAGTAATTATTGATGTATTCGTTGTCAAAAAAAAAAAAAATTAGCATTTTCTAAACATTAAGTTCAAAATTGGTCACCCAAGTGTCCGATGAAAAAGATGGACAGATGTTGGAAATATGTTCTCAAGGACAACATGCTAAGGAACTGAGCCAAAAGAATGAATGTAGGATGAGAAACAGAATGAGATTTTAAAATAGCATTTTACTGACATGCAGATAAAGTGTGGATATACAGATTAGCAGCAACATATGTGCAGAAAATTTGGGAATTTTTATTGTCAATAAATTCCATGCTTTATAGCTACATGTCTTAGTGGTATGTCTTCATTTAGAAAATATTGCATCTAAAACAGGGAAGATGGTACATCTCTTTTCTTATAGTGATAAGGCTACATCTGCAGCATTGTGCTCAGTTTTGGCAACTATATTTATTTTATTATCACTATAGGGGAAAGCAGAGTGTCAGTAAAATAGAGGCGGATGCTCAATCAAAATGATTGGCATAGTGGCTGCAATGATAGGAAGAAGACATAAATCTGGGATGGGTTTGATTATGGAGTGGTGAATCCTGTGAGGATATAGAAAGTGCAATACTGGAGAACACAGGAGTGAAAATGGAGAGGAAATCATTGCTAGATTAGTGTAGACCTCGTTGTGAAAGGATTTATAGACAGTTTAAACGCAAGAAAAATTATTTAACACGTGGTAGAGTATCCCCACACAACTCAGCTTGTTGCCCTGTGGTGGTCTAATGTTTGAAGCTGTATCACTAGTGTTTGAAATACATCATGGTCATGCATGGTAGACAGGTTTCAGTAGAACTTACAGACTAAGAACAGTATAGGAAAAAGGAATAGGCAGTCAAATTCTGAGGGAATAGCCCCTGAAAACCTTATGAATAGCAGGGAAATATTGTCTGATGTGGCACTGCAGGGTAATGCACTGGACCACAAGATTGATTTGAATCAAAAGATGTTCAAACCCACCAGCTTCTCCTCAGAAACCCTACATAGGGTTGCTATGAGTTAGAACCAACTCAACAGCACTTAACAACAACAGCAATGTCAAGAGATGAACCTTTCAGGATGGAAGGTTCTTAAAATACAACTAAGGAAGACCTTTCTCATCAAAATAGAATTAGCCTTAAGGACGTGGATGGAGCAAAGCTTTTGGGACCTCGATTTGTGAATGGGAAACAGTTCAAACTGTGAAAAAACACCTGCAAACATCCATTGATAATCTGAACATGGAAGGTACTAAGTATGAATTTAGGAATATTGGAAGTCATCTCATGTACTTTGGGAATGTTATCAGGAGGGACCAGTCCATGGAAAAGTCCATCATACTTGAAAAAGTAGAAGGTCAGCAAAAAAGAGGAATGACCCTACAAGATGGTTTGACACAGTGGCTGTAACAATAGGGTCAAACATTACAAAGATTGTGAGAATGGTGCAGGACACTGGGAAGTGGTTTCTGTTTTTGTTTGTTTGTTTGTTTTTTGTGTGTATAGGGTCATTATGAGTTAGAATTGACTTGAAAGGCCCTAACTAAAACAATAACAAAGTATCTAAAATTTAAATTTGTCTCAAGCAGTTGAACCACTTGATGCTTAGGGTCTTTGTAGTCTATATTGTAAAATGGAATATCATAATACTCTCTTCTAAGCAGAAACTTTTAAAATGAAAAGTCTTCTAGATCTTTTTCACACCTTGATAGATGCCTATCTGTATTTTCCCTGTGGTTTGTGAGGACAGTTTGAAAAGGATTTAATACCATCTAAATTAATTTTATGGTTCCCCTAAAGAAAATGAGATTCCTATTATGTCCATGAAAATATAAGATTTCCTGTTACTAATGAGGAAAATGACTATGGCAGAAAGTCACCAAGTTGACTCATAGTGACCTTGTACAGGGTTTCTGAATAGCAGCTCGTGAGTTTGACCCGCCAACCTTGTAGTTCAACCCAACTTTGCAGTCCAGTGCTCATCCTCAGCTCTCTCTCTCTCTCTCTCTTTCTCTCTCTCTGTATATATGTATATATATATAATTTTTAGTTAATAGTCCAGACGTTTCATCTTCAAGGTATGTTAAGAAGATACATTACCATACAAATTAGTCATTGCTTTTTTTAGGGGGGAAATATTTTATAGCAGATTACCATAGCATGAAGGTGGAGGATGTTTGACAAAGAAATTAAATGAGAGAGTTATGTTAGCAATTTAATTGTAACCCCAAAAGAGATATTGCTAAAGTCTTAACCTGTGAACAGGGCCTGGTTGAAAAAAATTTGGTTTTGTATTTTGCTGTTAATTAAATAAAAATGAGACTATACCACAGCAGGGAGTGTCCTAAATACATCTAAGTTATGTTTTTATAAAAGAGGAAAACAGTCACAGAACACAGAGAAGGATGCCATGTGAAGCTACATCTAACTGCCAAAGACTTACAAGAAGTTCTTGAGATTGCCACAACCTGTAAAAGGAGATTTCCCTAGTCATTTTAAAGAGAGCATTGACTACGAACTTATTTATTTGGCAATCTAGTTTTCATACTGTGAGACAATACACTGCTCTTCTTTTTATAGCAAATCAGTAGGAAACTTAGTCAGGTTCAATGTGAGTGAGAAGAAAGGAGATTGCTTTGAATCGCAAGGCCAGTGGTTCAAGCTCACTAGCTGCTCCTCAGAAATCTATAAAGGAATGCTATGCGTCAGAACCTACTTGATGTCACTTAACAATAGTGTATGAATTTTGTGTTGTCCTTGCAATAAATTATCAAACCTAGGTGAGAACTAGAGAATACTATGACAGTGATGCGTCATGCCAGTTTTTGCAGCAATTCAGTCCCAGTTCAGTCACAATCACATGAAAGGCAAAGTGCACTT
>NW_006408818.1:196983-205026 GCF_000296735.1 Chrysochloris asiatica
AGAAAAAAACAAATAAACAACAAAATCTGCAGTGCCTGGACCTAGACACCCTACAATGATCCTACCCACAGCATCTCCACTAAGAAAGACAGCATAGCACCTGTAGTGATAAACATTAATATGATCTGCGGGATTCCCTGGGTGGCATGAAATGTTCAATTGTTTGCATATTAACTGAAAAATTGGGGGCTTGAGCCCACTTAAAGGTACCTGAGAAGAAAGATCTGGCAGACCTTAAAAACCCAAGACCCCAGTTCAAACATGGTATTGACATGAGTCAGAACTTATGCAATTGAATTTTTTCTTTCTTTTATATTGTATGAAGCTTTCATTAGATAATTTCATAAACAAGAAACATGTTTATAAAACATAGTGTTTTAAATATTAACATAGTCATCAGATCTACTCCCTAAAGTATGTCATTTTACAAAGCAAAGCCATGCCTGAATGCTCTTGAATTGACCCCAATACATGGTGACCATATAGGACATGGTTGTTGTTGTTGTTAGGTGCCATTAAGTTGGTACCGACTCATAGCGACCTTATGCACAGCAAAACAAAACACTGCCTGATCCTGGGCCAACCTCACTATTGTTAGCATGCTTTGAGTCCATCGATGCTTCTACTTGGCCAATCCATCTCGTTGTGGGTCTTCCTCTTTTTCTCTGACCATCCACCTTACTATACATGATATCCTTCTCCAGTGACTGGTCCCTCCTGATAACATGTCCAAAGTATGAGAGACAAAGTTTGCCTATCCTGATCTCCAAGGAGCACTCTGGCTGCACTTCTTCCAACATAGATAGTTGATTCTATTAACAGCCCATGGCAATTTCAATATTCTCCTCCAATACCATAACTCAAAAGCATCAATTCTTCTATGATTTTCCTTATTCACTGTCCAGCTTTCCCATGCATATGAGGTTATTGAAAATACCATGGCTTCGGTCAGGCACACCTTAGTCTTCAAGCTGACATCTTTGCTCTTCAACACTTTAAAAAGGTCTTGTGCAGAAGATTTGCCTAATGCAATACGCCGTTTCATTTCTTGACTACTGCTTCCATGAGTGTTGATAGTTGGTCAAAGAAGAATGAAGTCCTTGACAACTTCAGTCTTTTCTCCATTGATAAGAATGTTGTTTTTTGGTCCAGTTGATGAGGATTTTTGTTTTCTTTACATTGAGTAGTAATCCATACCAAACTCTGTGTTCTTTGATCTTCATCAGTAAATGTTTTAAGTCCTCTTCACTTTCAGCAAGGGTAGATCTGCATTATAGGGCTTCCAAAGTTGTTAATTCTTTATGGAAGCAGATTTATATTTTCCCCTCAGAGTACTTGTTGAATTCAAACTGTCTACCTTTTGGTTAACAACACAGTACTTAACCCACTGTACCACCAAGGCCCCATGTCATTCTTAAGTCATTACAAATATGAGGGTATATATTTAGAATAGCAAAATCCAGATATTATTGAAATTTTCTCTAGTTAACATACAATAGAATATGCATAGCCAGAATTATAAGGGAATACGAACATAGCTGTACCTTTAGAGAGAAATTAAATTTTACATTGACTTAGTTCTTAATGCAAAAGGTTGGAATCATTTCCTTAGTTATTTTTTTACTTATCTTTTCTAGTACTTTAAAGCTGTGGCAGTATTTCTGGATTATCGATAATTTAATATGCTTTACAATATTTATAATAATAGCAAATCATATTCAGGAAAGTTACAAATTTAGAGGGTTTGTTTTGTTCTTAATTCTTAAAATTTGTTTTTATATTTTGTTACAAAATCTTTGATAAGCAATCTTGCTTCATTCGGATGCTTCTTGAAAATTCTGTAAGGTATTAATCTTTTTTAACTTCACTTACATATAAACTTACAGATTGTTTATCTCTTTATAAAATACTAACCAATATTCATAAATTAAATAAGACATTATGAGATTTCTTTAAAATAGCATTGCTGGCCACTACAGCAGTATCATATCTTTATAAGGAATAAGATTTGGAGGCAGAAATAATGAGTTATCTGTTAATACATAGACAAACTAGAGGCAGTCCTGTTCAGAAACAAGCATTACAGAAAGCTGTGATCCAAACAGGCTGATATTCCTGATATCTGTTTTCATTAACACTGAATGGAATCCAGACAGGGACTGGTAGCATTGCATTTAGAAGGGCAATTACCACTTTAACTTAGAGTAATTAGAGCAATTTTCCCTAGGTAGAACTATAAGTAGGGAAACAATTCAGACTTTTCCTTTGAAAGGAGTACAAAAGTAGTTAGCAGATGTTTATACCTCTCTAAAAACCAGGAGCTGTTTAAGCCATAGGATCATCCATTAATAAACTACCTTCTAATCCACATTATTCAAGTGAAGAAAAATGAAAGATTATTTTTTAAAAATAAGAAATAAAAAGATCCCATTAAAATAATATTTTAGGTGATCTCTTACCTCTTAGCTTACGTTTAGAGTAGTACAAAATTTTAAATCTGATGCTTACTGTATTTCTTTCATTTGTTCATCCTTTAGGAAAGCTCTTAATAAAGCATGTGTTCATTTCTGTTGTGGTCATAGCAAATACTAGAAATTGAATGACATGTAACAGCACAAATGTGTTATCTTACAAATCTGTAGGTCAGAAGTCTGACATAATTCTAAAAGAGCTAAAGTTTAGGTGTCAGCAGACTTCATTACTTTCTGGAGACCCCGAGGGAATTCCTTGTGTGTTTGTGACTGGGAGACTTTGATTCTTTTCTGTTTCAGATCTGGTAACCCCTTTTTCTTTCTTGGTTGCCAGGTGGGGGCAGTTCTCAGCTTCTTGAGGTTGTCTGCATGGCTTCTCATACATATGGCTCCCTTCCTCCATCTCAAAGATAATAATGGTGGCCACTGACTTTTCACATTGTGAATCTCATACCACCTTTTTCTGTTGCTACAACTCTAAGATTCCTCTGCATTCCTTATCTGCTTTAATATGTTCAGACTGTATTCACTAGGATTACCAGGTAAATTTTCCTTCTTTTAATGCTCATAATTAAGTGCATATGAGAGTAAGCCAAAACACATTGGTAAAAAATCATAGACTCATTTATTAAACAAAAACATCTAATCGTGAAGCTATTGTTTCTTGCCACATCCTCCATTTAGATCTATACACTTATGTAAGTGGTATTGCCATCTCTCTAACCTTTCCCAGAAAAAAGCTGTACTCTTTGATTTCTTCCAATCAAAAAGACAGTTGTATCATCTCCAGGAAAATAGCATCCCTTTTAAATATTCTAGGTTTGGAAACAAAACAAAACAAAACTGAACAGGCAAGACCAGAATTGTAGGGTGGATGAGGTAAGGTTTCCCAACAGAATTCTCAGAGAACAGTCCTGGTTCCTCTTCAAGAATCATTAGGAACACTTGAGATGATAAAAAACATACTTCAGCTTAACTTTATAGGACTTTTTCTCACCAATGTAGTTTTCAATGTTTTTAACAACCTCTTCATAAATAGCCCCTATAACAACAACAACAAATATTCTCTGAGAATATCTATTAAGGTTACCTCTTTGAGATCTCTAAAACAGTTGATAAAACCTTCTAAGCTGACCTGTCTGCCATGAATTTAACATAACCGCTAGATGCCCTTAAGGAGCTCTGGTAGGTAGCATAGTGAGTATGAGTCGGCCTACTAATTTCAAGGTCAGCAGTTCGAAATTACCAGCAGTTTCATGGGAGAAAGATGAGGCTTTCTGCTCCTGTAAAGATTTATAGCCTCAAAAACCCTACACAGGGTCCCTATGAGTCAGAACCAACTCCACCACAAATAACCACCACCTGTAGATCCCCCTGAAGCTACTCTTTTGATTAAACACTTTTGTTGTTGTTTCTTTAAGTCATCCTACTGAGACTATAAGGAGCTCTGGTAGCATAGGGGTTACGAATCCGGCTGCTAACCTCAGGGTCATCAGTTTGAAACTACCAGATGTTCTGTGGGAGAAAGTTGAGGCTTTCTGCTCCCATAAAGTTTGACAGCCTCAGAAACCCTATACAGGGTAGCTATGAGTTGGAACTGACTCCACGGCGCATAACAACAACAACAACTGAGACTATTGAAAGTGCCATGGGCTGCCAAAAGAACAAACAGATCCGTGTTGGAGGAAGTGTAGCCAGAGTGCTCCTTAGAGGCCAAGATGGCCAAACTTCTCTCATACTTCGGACATATTGTTAGGAGGGGCCAGTCGCTGAAGAAGGATTTCATATTTGAAAGGGTAGAGGGTCAGAGAAAAAGAGGAAGACCCCCAACAAGAAGGACTGGCCAGGTGGCAGCATCGATGGACTCAAGCGTGGCAACAGTAGTGAGGTTGGCCCAGGATCGGGCAGTGTCTCGTTCTGCTGTGCATAGGGTTTCTATGAGTCAATACCAACTCGATGGCACCCAACAATAACAACAACTAAGACCAAGAGAAATGTATTAGAAATTGTCTGAAGCCATTCACTTATTGAAGAAGCATTTTTTAAACATGTTTTGTTCGGAATAAACCCATGCATGTATGAACTTAAGTCTATTAGCAATGTTTTTTTTTTAATTTACCCTTGTAAAATACAGCTTGTATTTCACATTCATACTAAATATGTATTATTATTTTATTAACTGGAGGCTATTCACTTATTTCTTACTCTGGGATTGTTGTTAAAGAAGTATATATCATTTGAGCATGCTCAGAAAGAGAGAAAATGAAAGATTATGTATCAGCTTTGAAGACTCTGCCTAGAAATGACACTAGCACGGCTGAAGCACAAATGGCCTTATCTAGCTACAAGGTGACAAGGAAGACACAGTCCTAGTGTGTACCTGGGAGAAGTACCAGGAATGATTGCTAATCACAACGAGTGCTCACTGAATATAATGAATAAGAGCTGATGAATAAGGAGCCGTAGTTTTGGAAGACCATTTTACAGGACGTTTGCCTTACTGGAAAAGTTACAAAAGCTTCCTTGAAATATGATCATTTGAGATGGGGGAAAAGGATGAGTAGGAGTTTGAGAAGGATATGTTTGATATTATTGTTAAGTGCCCTCCAGTTATTTCAAACTCATAGTGGCCTTGCTAAGTTTTCCTAGATTGTAAATCTTTGCGAGATCAGAAAGCCTCATCTTTCTCCCATGGAGCAGCTGGTGGGCTCAAACTGTCAAATTTGTGGTTCACAGTTCAGTGTTTATCCTACAGAGTCATCATACTCCCTGAATGCCTGAGTCGGTGAAGAAAAATTTTGTCAGAAAATACCAAATATGCAACATTCCAGTGAGTGGCGGAGGAATCTTGAAAGTTATTCTAGACAGCGTCTTTGTTATTGCTAGATGCCATCGAGTCCGTAGCAACTCACAGTAACCCTATGCAGAACAGAATGAAACACTGCCTGGTCCTGGTCAACCTCACAATTGTTGTCACACTTGAGCCCATTGAATCTGTGACTTTGCCAATCCAAAATCATCTGCCTCTCTGACCCTCCACCTTACCATATATGATATTCTTCTCCAACGACTGGTACCTCCTGACAATATGTCTGAAGTAAGAGAGAAGAAGTTTAGCCATCCTGGCCTCCAAAGAGCACTCTGGCTGTATTTCTTCCAACACAGATCTGTTTGTTCTTTTGGCAGTCCATGGCACTTTCAATATTCTCCTCCAACACCATAACTCAAAAAGTATCAATTCTTCTACACTCTTCCTTATTCACTGTCCAGATTTCATATGCATATGAGATTATTAAAAATACCATGGCTTGGGTCAGGTGCACCTCAAGCTGATATCTTTGCTCTTCAACAATAAAAAAAATGTACAGTAAATACTTATTTTTAAAAGTAACATAAAAGTGTTAATGTTTTAACTTAGTAAAAAACGTAAGCATAAAGCAATCTTAATCAAATTCATTTAGTTGAAGCTCTAACAGCATTTGAAATAACTTGGAACATTTTAATACCTTGCAATGAAATTTTGAGTCCTAATGTGGAACTATAGGATGAGTACTGGGCTGGTAACCACAACGTTGGTACCAAGTTATTTCAGAAGTACTATATAGGGTCATTATGAGTCAGAGACAACTTGATGGCATGCAGAAACAACAGCAATGAGATTTTAAATCAAAATTTTCTAAAGCCTTATTAGTTGTCGTTGTTGTTAAATGTCATTGAGTTGGTTCCAACCTATGTTGTTGTTGTTGTTAAGTGCCTTCGAGTCAGTTCTGACCCATAGAGACCCTGAACAGGGTTTCCGAGGCTGTAAGTCTTTATGGGAGCAGAAAGCCTCATCTTTCTCCAGCAGAGCAGCTGGTAGTTTCTAACTGCTGACCTTGCAGTTTGCAGCCCCATTCAAAACCACTACGCTATCAGAGCTCTGAACCATAGCAACACCAAATATAGTTTCTGAGGAGTAGCTGGTGAGCTTTAATTGCTGACCTGGAAATTGAAACTGACTTTGCATTCCAATGCATTAACCAACAACATCACATCAGTTTTAGTAGAACATGTGAAAATAACCCAGGGTTCCTATTAAAATTTAAAAGCCCAGACAGCAGATGATTATTTTAAGAGTAGGCACCTAGATATTTAGGAAAGTTTCTAGCAATTTGTTTATTTCTGTTTAAATCTAAGAAACATTATTTTAATCATAAGGCACAGCTCAGAAATCTATGAAATACTAGCTTCCTCACTTTTGGAGACTTGATGTGGCACTGTAGAATAAGCACACAAAGGGCCTTCAAAAGGTTTGTGGCAAATATTCGTTATCTATTAATTACATTTGCTGTGATTTTCTGCCATTTTACCATAAAACTCCCTGTGTGTAGTGCTGTACAATAAGCACTGGACCATAAGATTGTTTTGAATCATAAAGTCGGCAGTTCAAATTCACCAGATGCTCCTTGGAAACCCTGCACAGGGTGTCTACGAATTGGAACTGACTTGACAGCATTTAACAACAACAACAATAAAAATTAGTGACAATTAGTGGAGTCCTGGTGTGTTTCAGTAAGATCAGCACTGGACTTCTAACTACAAGGTTCAAATCCACTAGTTGCTCCTTGGAAACCCTATACAGGGTTCTGAAGAGTCAGAACTGACTCGATGGCATTATAACAACAATAAAGATTAGTATTAGAACATTACAAAACATTTGGAAAACAAAGTGACTACCAGTAATGCCTAGCAATTTGTGTTTCTGTTTTGTGGCACAGTAAGATGAACACTGGACTGCTAACCATCAGTTGCGTTGTTCACATCCACCAGCCACTCCTCAGGAACCCTACAAAGGGTTGCTCTGAGTCTGAATAGAATTGATGGCACTTTATAATGTAACAAGTGTCGGTTCTAGTGTGGCACTGCAGGATAATGCCCTGGACTGCAAGGTCAGTTTTAAACTCAAAGTCGGTGGTTCAAACTCACCAGTTGCTTCACAGAAACTGTATACAGGATCTCATTGAGTCAGAACCAACTTGACAGCACTTAACAAAAACAACAACAATTTAACTGCAACAACATTTACTGATATTCCTTACAGTGATAGATACAAGAAGTGCTGCATTGACAATCATGAAACAATAAGGTAAAAGTACCGAACACCTTAAAATATCTAAAAGATATATTTTTGTAAAATGAGGGCAAAAGTGGGAAAGAGAAAAACCACAAAACAAATTAAAACAGCACAGCAAGCTGAGGACAAGGACTGCCTAGTGGTTGAATAGATTTAAGGAGAGAAAAATGACCTTTTACCTAGATGGTTTTGTATACATGATTTACACAAATGTTCTAGATATTAACCTTTGCTTTTCATTCCAAAAAAGCAATTTTATTTCCACAAACTTCATCTTTAATTGCATTAATAGTCATTTGAATTTTATTTATTTAATAATTTTATTTGTAATGGATTTGTTATCTTTTGTAGAGGTCCTATGTCAGGGTCCCTCCTCGACAAGGAAGTGTGGGTGTCAACGAAGAAGGGAGAGCTGGCGGCGAAAGTGATAGAGAAAGAGAGAGACGAAATATATACAAA
>NW_006408818.1:206816-215667 GCF_000296735.1 Chrysochloris asiatica
TTCCATCTAGTCAGTTTCAACTATGCACAACAGAAATGAACACTGCCCAGTCCTCTGCAATCCTCACAGTTGTGTTTACATTTGAGCCCATTGTGGCTCCACTGAGCCAATCCATCTTTTTCGCTGACTCTACACAAGCAAGTATAGGGTTCTGGTGATATCAGTTCTGGTGTGGAACTGTGAATTAATGTGCTGGACTGAAAAGTAGGTTTGAACTGCAACCTGGGGAGTTCAAGCTCACCAGTTGCTCCAGGGTACCTATGGGTCGGAACCAACTCGACGGCAGTTAACAACAACAACACAACCTAAGGAGTCCTGCTATGATGCTGAATGATAAGCACTGGACCATAAGATGAATCTGAACCACATGGTTGGCAGTTCAAACTCACCAACCGCTCTTCAGCAACCCTATACAGGGTTGCTATGTGTCAGAACCGACTTGACAGCACTTAACAACAACACTGACAACATAAGTTTGATGTCCTTCTTCAGCAATTAGTCCCTCATGGTTGTATTTTCAAAGTATGAGAGAGGAAATTTTACCATCCTAGTTTTTTAGGAGTTACCCATAGCTTGTCATGTTCCACACAGTCAAAAGACTTTCATCATCATTAAAGCACAAGTAGACATATTTTAGTATTCTGTGCTTTCAGCCAAGATTCATCTGACATCAACAGTTATATCCCTAGTTCCACATCATCTTCTGAGTCTGCATTGAATTTCTGGCAGTTCTCTGTCATTATATTGTTGTAGTTATTTTAAAATACCTTTAGTAGCATTTTACTTGCATATGATGTTATAGATATTATTCACTGATATCTACATTCCATTGGGTAATCTCTCTTTGGAATGGGTGTAAATATGGATCTTTTCCAATTAGTTGGCCAGGTATCTGTCTTCCAAATTTCTTTGCAAACATGAATGAGTACTACTTCGATTTAAACTTCATCTATTGGCTGCAATATTTCAATGTCAGGGTTTCAGCTTAGGTTTAGCCTATATGACGTATCTGTACTAGAGCAGAAGGAGGAAGGAGAATGCTCAATGAATGTGTTCTCTTGTCTTCCTCCTTAAATGGTCATCTGAGGCTCAGTGCGTCTCTTGTTCACAAGTCACTGCCTCTTTCAAGACTGTTTATCTCCAGAAGTTTTTACCATGTATGGTAACAATTGTCTGTACTCCTTTTTTAATTTTTGTTCTCATAGATCTTAAGGCTTCTATAGTTACTATTCTTACATAGCTTTTCTAAGTGTTGTTCATAGCTTTGTAAATATTACATTTACTAAACATGCCTGTAGTTACCCTAATGCATATATTTTTTTAGGATTCTAACTAATATGTGCCATGAGGACAGGTTCTTCCTTTAAAATTACATTACATTTCTAGTACATTCTTTTTCTTACTTAAAAGCTCATAATATTCCCCAAGGGCTCCAGATAAAGTCCAGATTTCCTAACTTAAAAAAATGTTGATTTACAAAATAGGTGTTTCTTTGATGGATGATTATAGTTTTACTTGTCAGGTGCCATCGAGTTGGAATCGACTCATAGTGACACCATGCACAGCAGAATGAAACAATGTCCGATCCTGGGCCAACCTCACTACTGCTGACACACTTGAGTCCATCAATGATGACACCTGGCCAATCCATCTCTTTAGAGGTCTTCCTCTTTTTCTCTGACCCTCCACCTTACCCAGCATGACATCCTTCTCCAGCGACTGTTCTCTCCTGACAATATGTCCAAAGTATGAGAGACGAAGCTTAGCCATCCTAGCCTCCAAGGAGCACTCTGGTTGCACTTCTTCCAAAACAGATCTATTGGTTCTTTTGGCAGTCCATGGCACTTTCAGTATTCTCCTCCAACACTACAACTCAAAGGCATAATTCTTCTATGATCTTCCTTATTCACTGTCCAGTTTTACAGTTTTACCTAAAGGTACTGATTACATCAAAATTAAAATGCATATCTAGAGATGAACAATTCTATTGGCCATCCTATTCCATTTCAAATATTTAAAATTTTCATTTATAAATTAAACCTGCAGTGTTAACATTCTTAAATGTTATAAATTGCATCTGACATGCAATTTTTCTTTTTCTTTTAGTCACTTTTACATAGATGGAAGTGCTTTGGTCTTTAAGTTATGTAATAGAATATAAGCATGCATTTATAGTTTTTTAAATATGGCCAGTTTTTTTCTTTATTGTGCTTGCAGTAGTGTGGCAGTTTACTGTTGCCTTGATTGCACGTTGCCTTTAACCAGATCCTTCTACTTAAACTTAATTGCACCTAGTATTCAGTCAGCATGCGACAAAGGCACTAAAACTTAAAATTGAATAAACTATTGAGTAAAGGAAGAGTCTGTATGTTCCACATCTTTGGTTTCATCAATAGATTCTAAAAGGGCACTTCAAATGATTGAAATTGGCTGTCCATTTCAAAGATTTTAGATGCATTTGAAAATTTCCAAATTAATTAATTTTAAGGTTGTTGTTGTTGTTATGTGCCATTCAGTCAGTTCTGACTCAAAGAAATCCTGTGTAGGGTTTCCAAGGAGTGGCTGGTGAGCTTGAATCACTGACCTTGCAGTTCAAACTGACTTTTCAGCCCTGTGCATTAACCCACAGAGCCACACCAGGACTTAATGGTATTTTATATTAATATCTTATGTAAATGTTGAAAAAATGGATTGCAACTTCCATTTAAAGAGAAATTCACTTTATTCAATTTATATGATCTAAAACACAAATACAGTCTGTACACTATTTTATATACAGCAACATTTCCTATTTGATCTCTATAGGTCTTGCTTCAGACCTCATGCAGTCTTATCCTACACTTGTTCATTCAACATGATATTACCAAGATAGTATTTCCAAAGAACATATTTAATCTTCTCACGTTCTTGCCTAAAAACTTGTGATGTTTCCCAAGGGCTCCAGATAAAGTCCAGACTCTTTAATTTTCATGTAAAACTTCCTCTTATTTGGCTCATGCTCATCTCTATCTATCACATAGTATCATAAATCTTTTTCCAGAGTAGTATTTGTTATTCCACCCACATTGAAATTCTCCTTAAACAATAGCTAACAGATGGTTAGCTTTTATTACCAGTCAAGAAAAAATAAAAATTGCTAGACAAAAAAAAAAAAAAGCTTTCAAATTTTGTATTATTTTTATGAGTAAAGATTTGTTTGTGTGTGTGTACACTTATATACTTGTGTACATATACTATTGGAGGCTAGTTTTCCAACAATGACCTCAGCCTGGGCTTCACATATGCAGTCTCCTGAAATCCACCACTCATCTGTTAGTTTGTCACACTGTGGTGTCCTGCATGTTTCTGTGATGCTGGAAGCTATGTCACTTGTATTTCGGATGCCGGAAGGATCACCCACAGTAGAAAGGTTTCAGCCGAGCTTCCAGACTAAGACAAACCCATATTAGGGAATGGTTGTCTCCTCAAAATTCAACTCATCATGTTGACACAATGGAGTAAAGCTTTCTGGACCTTCATTTAATATGGTGCACACTCAAAATTAAAAGGAAAACCTCCATTAATAATTAGAGCATGGAACATATCTAGGAAAACTAGAAGTTGTCAAAAGTGAAATGGAATGGATAAAAATCAGTATCCTAGCTATTAGTGAACTGAGATGTCCTTCTATTGGCCATTTTGAATTGGACAATCACAAAGTTTACTATACTGGGAATGACAAACTGAACAGGAATAGCATTGCATTCATCATTAAAGGAAAACTTCAAAATCTGCCTTGAAGTATGGTGCTGTCCATGATAAAATAATATCCATACACATATAAGGAAGACCAGTTAATACCATTATTATTCAAATTTGTGCTTCAAGCACTTAAAGCAAGTGATGATGAAATTGAAGAAATCTACCAACTTCTTCAATCTGAAATTAATCAAAAAAGCAATCAAGATGTATTAATAATTACTTGTGATTGGAATGCAAAGATTGAAAACAAAGAAGACGGGCCAGTAGTTGGAAAATGTGACCTTTTTTATAGAAATGATGCTGCAGATAGCATGATAGAATTTTGCAAGACCATTGATTTCTCCATTACAAACATCTTCTCTAAACAGCATAGAAAATGGTTATACATATGGACTTCACTAGGTGGAATACACAGAATTCAAACTGAATACATCTGAGTAAAGAGACTGAAAAAGCTCCCTATCATCATCTAAAATAAGGTCGGGGGAAAAATGTTGAATCGATTGTCAATTGCTCATATTCAATTTCAGTCTGAAGCTGAAGAAAATTAAATACAAGTCTGTGAAAGCCAAAATATCTTTAACGTGACATATCCCACCTGAATTTAGAAATAATATCAAGAAGAGATTTGATGCAGTAGACAGTAATGATAGAATGCCAGAAGATTTGTGGGCTGGCACCAGGAACATCATACAGGAAAAAAGCAAAAAGGTCATTAAGACGACAAGGAAGAAAGAAAAGACAAAAATGGATGTCAGAAGAGACTCTGCAACTTGCTCCCCAGTGTAGAGAAGATAAAAGCATATGGAAAAAAAGAGCTGAACAGAACATTTCAAAGGGCATCTTAAGAAGACAAAAGTCAAATATTAAAATGAAATATACAAAGACCTGGAGTTAGAAAACCAAAAGGGAAGAACGCACTCAACATTTCTCAAACTGAAAGAAGTTACTAAAAAAGTCAAGCCTCAACTTGAAATAGTGAAGGATTCTATGTGCAAAATATTGAATGATGCAGAAAGCATCAAATGAAGATGGAAGAATATACACAGTTGTTGTACAAAAACAATACCCAGTGTTCAACTATTTCAAAAGGTAACAAATGTTCAAGAGCCAATGATACTGAAAGAAGAAGTCCAAGGTGCACTGAAGATCTTGGCAAACAACAAAGATAGAGAAATTGATGGAATACAACTTGAAATATTTCAACAGACTAATACAGCACTGAAGGCACTGACTCATCTATGCCAAATGATTGGGAAATATCTGTATTTGTGCCCATTTCAAAGAGAGATGCCCCAACGGAATGATGAAATCAATTGACAATATCATCAATATCACATGCAAATAAAATTTTGCTAAAGATCTTTAAAAAGTGACTGCAACATTACATCCACAGAGAATCACCAGAACTTCGAGCGAGATTCAGATAGGAATGTAGAACAAACAATCTGACGTCAGATGGATCTTTACTGAGAGCAGAAAATACCATAAAGATGGTCACCATTGCTTTATTGACTATGCAAAGGCTTTCAATTGTGTGGATTAAAACAAGTTTTGGATAACATTGTGGAAAATGAGTATTTCAAAACACTAATTGTGCTCCTGAGAAACCTGTACATAGATTAAGAGGCAGTTGTTCACACAAAACAAGGAAAAAGTGAATATTTTAAAATTAGGAAATTTGAACACCACAGTTGTATTCTTTCATCATACGTATTCAATCAGTATGTTGAGCAAATAATTCAAAAAGCTGGATTATATGAAGAATAACATGGTATCAGGATTGGAGACAGACTTATTAACAACCTATGATATGTTGATAATACAACCAGGCTTGCTGAAAGCAAAATACACTTGAAATACTTACTGATGAGTATCAAAGACCACAGTCTTCAGTATGGGTTGAACCTCAATGTAAATAAACAAAAATCCTCACTATTGGACCAAGAAAAACAATCATATAAATGGAGAATAGATTCAAGTTATCGAGGATTTAATTTTGCTTGGATTCACCCTCAACACTTATGGAAGCAGCAGTCAAGAAACCATATGATGTATTGCTGTAGGCAAATTTTCTGTAGAAGACATTTTAAAGTTTGAAAGAATAATAATGTCAATTGGAGGATTTATGTGTGCCTCACCCAAGCCATTGTATTTTCAGTAGCCTCCTATGCACCTGAAAGTTGCATAGTGATTAAGGAAGTCCATATAAGAATTGATGCATTTCAGTTCTGGTGTTACAGAAGAATTTTAAAGTTACCATGGACTGCCAACCAGAGAGCTCCTTTGGAGCCTAGATGACCAGATTTAGTCTCTCATACTTCAGACATTTTATCTGGAGGGACAAGTCTCTATAAAAGAACATCATGCTAAGTAAAGTAGAGAGTCAATGACAAAGAGGGAGACCCACAATGAGATGGATTAGCACCATGGCAGCAGTAGTGGACTCAAACATAACAGCAATTGTGAGGATGGCACAGAACCAGCCAGTGTTTCATTCTGTGTACTTGGGGTTGTTTATAGGTCAGAAATGAGTTGATGTCACCTAACAAAAACAACAACAAAAACAAACTCCTGAAATGGTTGAACATCAAACAATTTGATACAAAGACTTCATGTATTTCTTCCTTCTTCTTTTGATGCTTCTTGCCTCATTCAAAACTTTGTCCATCTTTTTTGTTGTTGTTAAATGTCATCAAGTCAGTTCTGACACATAGTGATCCTATGTATAGGATTTCTAAGGAGCAGCTGGTGAGTTTGACCTTGCAGTTAAAACCAACCTTTTGGTCCAGTGCTTAGTATACAGTGCCACACCAGGATTCCATTTTGTCAATGGAATCCTTCAGTATTGCCTTTGTAACTTGAACGTTATCAGTTTGAGAAATGCTGAGCAATGCTCTTCAGTTTTGGTATTCTAACTCCACTTCTTTCTACATTTGTCTTTGCAGCAAAATAAAAATGTGTGTGTGTCTGTGTGTCTGCTTAGCCCTGGTGCTGCAGTGGTTAATCACTTGTCTATCAAACCATGCCATTATTCACAGGAAAATATGTGTCAGATTATTTTTGTAAATATTTGTTTTAGTAACACTTTTGGGTGGTTATACTCTGTTACAGGGTCATCATGTGTTAGAATTGACTTCAGTGGCAATGGCTATGCCTCTTGGTGATAAGTGTGTGTATATATTGTTGTTAATTGCTGTCAAGTCAGTCTGATTCATAACAACCCTGTATAGGGTTTCCAAGGTAAGCTTGAACTGCCACCCTTGCAGCTCAGACAGACCTTGCAGTCCAGTACATTAACTTACAGCACCACAGCATATACATATTCACATTTGTTCATTTTTGTCTTTTCTCTTGTCTTATTTCATTGTGAAACTTAATGCATTCCATGATGAAATTAGAGCCGACTGTGGATCTATATCTGGGGATCATTATAAGAATTGTGTGTAAATTGTTCCTTCTGACTATTTCTCTGGCTTCAAATCACTATCTCGCCACATATAATATGAAATGTCTGTTCCTCTGTTTGTTCATTAGTTCCCAGCTTGGATTTCCTTTATTTTCTCAGCTTTTTCCCTGTCTCTAATGTGGATGCTTTCTAACTTTTTAAGTTCTGTATCATCTGGATCTACTTCACTGTAACACTGGATTCAACCAGTGTTTTCTATGTGCTTACTTGTCTTGTTTCCACTCAAAATCCTTGAGATCAGCACCTGAGTCTTCTCTAACAGTCACCATTGTCACCTGAGCCAATACAATGCAGTTACAAATAAAGATGGACAGACCAATGACGATATTACAATTTCAGTTTGTAATTGAAGTTATGTAATTGTAGTTATATGTAAGGCAAAGTCTTTGGACCTTTTTTAGAATTCTCTCGTCTTGAATAGAAATAATCATATGTATTCCCCATCTTTGAATCTAATCGACATAGAACAATAACTTTTTTTTTACCTTCACTGCCATAGAATTTGATTCTGTGTCTTTTATAGAATTAGTGTGTATATAAAAACAAACACCTCAGGGATTAAAAACCTAAATGTAAAATCTAAAACTATCAAGATCATCAATGACCTACTAGTAACAAAATTAGAAGCTCTCCTGGTGCGGCTCTGTGGGCTAATGCACTGGGCTAGCAAGGTCGGTTTGAACTGGACATTTGGCGATTCAAGGCCACCTGCCACTCCTATGAAACCCTATGCAGGGTCACTATGTGTCGGAGCCAAATTGATTACATGACATAAATACACTGTCAAAGATTAATAAAAGCACGCATATAGTAGAAAACAAACTAGATTACTGGGACCTCCTAAAAATTAGACACTTAATTGCATCAAAATATTTTACCAAAGGAGTATAATGAAGGTCCACAGACTAGAAAATTATTTTGCAACAATATATCCAAAAAGGGACTAATTGCTAAAATTAGTTTTAATGCTGGGGTGAGATGATATATCATCATTGTTTTGATGTGTATCTCTCTAATGATTCACCACTCATTTGTCAGTTTGTCATACTGTGGTGGCTTGTGAGTTGCTATGCCAATGGTATTTTAAATACCAGCAGGTTCACCAATGGAGGACAGGTTTCAGATGAGCTTCCAGACACATACAGACTAGGAAGAAGGAGTGACAAACTACTTCCAAATATTTAGTCACTGAAAACCTTATGACTAGAAGAGAAACACTGTTAGATATAGTGCCAGAAAATGAGTACTTTTAGTTGGAAGGCACTCAAAATGCGACTGGGGAAGAGCTGTCGCCTCAAACTAGATTTGACAGTGATGATGCAAATGAAGTTAAGCTCGTGGGAGTAAAGCCCGGGGGACCTTCATTTTCTGATGGAGCACCACTCAAAATGAAGAGAAACAGCTGTAAATATTAATTGAAAATCAGAACATGGAATGTATGAAATATGAATCGGGAAAAACTGGAAGCTATCAACAATGAAATGGAACACATAAACATCAATATCTTAGGCATTAGTGAGTTGAAATGGATTGGTATTGGCCATTTGAATCTAAAAATCACATGGTTTACTATGGTGGGAATGATAAATTGAGGAGGAATGGTGTTGCATTCATTGTCAAAGAGAACATATCCATATCAGT
>NW_006408818.1:218091-220322 GCF_000296735.1 Chrysochloris asiatica
CAACTTGGACATTGGCTACCCAAAATGGGGGGTGGGGTGGCTACAAAGGCAATAAGTGACTGGCTTACTAGCTTTCAAGAAGGAATCTAGATCCAGAGGGCATGGAGAAAGGTAGAATCTCCACTGAGTAGTATCCAATCTGTCTAGTCGGGGCAGATGAAAGGAGATGCAGATAGGTCTCTTGTGATACAACAGAGAATGATTATTATAGGGATTTATTGTGCGGTTTGGAAATATAAAGGTAGACATTTTGTAGCAAAAGGAGGAGAGTGATTGACTTTGTAGTCTAGGAGTGGAGGTCTCTGGGACCATCAAGGGAGAAGACCGTAGAGCTGCACCCTACCCGGAGAGGCATTAATGCCACAAATGGATGAAGAGACGATGACATGGAGAGATGGATCAGCTGGGAACTTTAGACCCAGAGAGGGAGAGGGACTGTGTGCTGATGACTGGGGGGCAGGCTTTCAGGGTATACGGTTTTGTTGGTTGATGATGCATGGAGGGGATTGTAACCATGGTAATGAAACGATATATGATAGGATGAATGTAAAGCTAATGTTCTCCCATGTAAACTATAACATAATTTACAATAAAACATTTTTTAAAAAAAATGGAAGGAATACACAGTGTCACTGTACCAAAAGGAAATGGCTGATATTCAACCATTTCAAGAGGTAGCATATGATCCATAAGAGCCAATCATACTTAAGGAAGAAATCCAAGGTGTATTGAAGGGATTGGCAAAGAACACAAGGCACCAGGAATTGATGGAATAAAAATTGAAATCTTTCAAGAAAGTGATTCAGCATAGGAGGCACTCACTCATCTATACCGAGAAATTTGGAAGAAAACTATCTGGCCAACTGATTGGGAGAGATCCATATTTGTGCCACTCCAAGAAGAGGTGACCCAATAGAATGAGGAAATCATTGGACAATCTCTTTGATATCCCACATAAGTAAAGTTTTACTAAAAGTAATACAGAAATGGCTGCAAGCATACATTGACAGAGAACTTCCAAAGGTTCAAGTCAGGTTCAGAAGAGGCCGTGGAACGAGGGATATCATTGCTGTTGTCTGTTGGATCTTGTCTGAAAGCAGAGAATATCAGAAACATGTTTACCTGTGATTTACTGACTATGCCAAGGCTTTTGATTGTGCGTATCTTGACAAGCTATGGCCAAAATTGTGAATTATGAGTATTCCAGAACACTTAATTGTGCTTATGAGGAATCTGTACACGGACCAAGAACAGAACATGGGAACACTGGATGATTTAAAATTAAGAAAGGTGTACAACAGGGTTGTATTCTTTCACCATACTTATTCAACCTGTATGCTAAGCAAATAATCCAAGAAGCTGGGTCCTATGAAGAAAAATGTGGCATCAGGATTGGGGAAGACTCATTAACAACCTACAATATGTAGATGATACAACCTTGCTTGGTGAAAGTGAAGAGGACTTGAATACTCACTGATGAAGATCAAAGAGCACAGCCTTTGGTATGGCTTGTATCTCAATGTAAAGAAAACAAAAATCCTCACCATTGGACCAATAAAAAACATTCTTTTCAATGGAGAAAAGGCTGAAGTTGTCCAGGACTTCATTCTTCTTGGATCAACTATCAATGCTCATGGAAGCAGCATTCAAGAAATTGAACGATGTATTAGGCAAATCTGCTGCACAAGACCTTTTTAAAGTGTTGAAAAGCAAAGATGTCAGCTTGAAGACTATGGTGCACCTGACCCAAGGCATGGTATTTTCAATAACTTCATATGCATGTGAAAGTTGGACAGTAAATAAGGAAGGCTACAGAAGAATTCATACTTTTCAGATATGGTGTTGGAGGTGAATATTGAAAGTGCCATGGGCTACCAAAAGAACCAACAGATCTGTGTTGGAGGAAGTACAGCCAGAGTGCTCCTTGGATGACAAGATGGCCAAACTTTGTCTCTCATATTTCGTACATATTGTCATGAGGGACTAGTAGCTGGAGAAGGATATCATGTTTAATACGATGGAGGGTAAGAGAAAAAGAGGAAGACCTCTAGCGACATGGATGGGCCAAGTGGCAGCATCATTGGGCTTATGCGTGGCAAAAATAGTGAGGTAGGCCCATGATTGGCCTGCGTTTCGTTCTGCTGTGCATAAGGTCGTTATGATTTGGCACTAACTTGATGGCACCTAACAACATCAACAACAATGGCTAATGATGTAGTCCTGCTGTGGAC
>NW_006408818.1:220422-221477 GCF_000296735.1 Chrysochloris asiatica
CAAAAACAATCCTAAGACTAAGACTCAATGGGAATGCATGCTCTGATTGGTGACCAGTTTCATCACCGATATGGATATGGGGAAGTGAGAGAAAAGCAGCAATGAAGCTGCAAGCTAAATCCTACAATGCTCAATATACTCCTGTGAACATGGCTGGAGACCTGGTTGGCCAACAGTGTGCCAAGACCTGGAGTCTCTTAAGTCCAGAGTCAGTGACATTGCCACAGAGGACTAGAGTGGACAGCATATGAACACCCATTGTTGTTGTTGTTGTTAAGTGCCGTCAAGTCAGTTCCAACACATAGTGACCCAGTACAGGGTTTCCGAGGCTGTAAATCTTTATGGGAGCAGAAACCTCATCTTTCTCCTGCGGAGCAGCTGGTAATTTTGAACTGCTGACCTTGCAGTTCACAGCCCGATTCGTAACCACTACGCTACCAGAGCTCCTTATGAACACCCATACTTGCAGATAATACCCATTTGAACTGGCTTCAATGATTAGATGATCAGAGCTCAACTAGAAAAAAGAAAGAAGAGGAAAAAAGAGTAATCGGATACAACTTAATGAACTTGACCTACACCTATGGATTGTTGTTGTTGTTAGGTGCCACAAAGTCGTCACCAACTCATAGCAGAACGAAACAATGCCTGATCCTGGGCCAACCTCACTACTGTTGCCACACTTGAGTCCATAGATGCTGCCACTTGGCCAATCCATCTTGGTGGGGGTCTCCCTCTTTTTCTCTGATCCTCCAAACATGACATCCTTCTCCAGAGACTGTTACCTCCTGACAATATGTCCAAAGTATGAGAGACGAAGGTTGGTCATCTTGGCCTCTAAGGAGCACGTTGGCTGCACTTCTTCCAAAACAGATTTATTGGTTCTTTTGGCAGCCCAAGGCACTTTTAGTATCTCCTCCAACACCATAATTCAAAGACATCAGTTCTTCTACGATATTCCTTATTCACTGTCCAGTTTTCTCATGTATATGAGGTTATTGAAAATACTATGGCTTGAGTCAGGTGCACCTTAGGCCTCAAGCTGACATCTTTGC
>NW_006408818.1:221961-228999 GCF_000296735.1 Chrysochloris asiatica
TTCTGCTGTGCATAAGGTCGTTATGATTTGGCACTAACTTGATGGCACCTAACAACATCAACAACAATGGCTAATGATGTAGTCCTGCTGTGGACCTGTGGGTTAATATGTCATACTGCAAAGTCAGTTGAAACGCATGGTTGGTGGTTAAAGCTCACCAGCTGCTCCTTAGAAATTCTATACAGGGTTGCTATGTGTGGGAATCAACTGTTGTTGTTGTTGTTAAGTGCCTTCAAGTCGTTCCGACCCATAGCGACATTGTACAGGGTTTCCGAGGGTGTAAATCTTTACGGTAGTAGAAAGCCTCATCTTTCTCCCACGGAGCAGCTGGTAGTTTTGAACCGCTGACCTTAAGGTTCGCAGCTGGATTCGTAACCACTACGCTACCAGAAAACACTTAACAACAACAATGGCTAATCATTTCATATTTATATTGGCTGTCTGAATGTCTTCCTTGTGATGTGTTTGTCTATGCCCTGTGCCCATTTCTTTCTTTTTTTTTTTTTTAAGTTTTTATTGTGAATTGATTGATAGTTTTCATGGGAGAACATCAAGTTTTACAGTCATCCTAAGGTATCTTGTTTTATTGCAATGAATGCAGTGTCCTCCATACATCATCATTCAACACAGTACCTTCATCTATTCCCTCTGTTATTTATTTATTTATCTTTCAATGTACATCAAAACACTCAGGAATATACAATCATCCAAACAACCAAACTGCATATTCTGCAGGTCTGCTCCTTGACTGCCAGCACACAGCTCTTCACTTTCCATGAGTCTAGAGTCCTAAGTTGTTCCATGTCTCCATGTCATCATCACTGCCTCCATCCCCTGCTGCTTCTCTGGATAGGGTCCCACATTCCACCTCTGCTCATCTCCTTAGATGGTCCTAGTGTCCTCTCTTCCTGGAATATAAAACTAACTACTCCCCACTTTTTGCTACAAAGCCTTTATTTTTACAATTGTGACACTTGTGATTATTCATGATAATTACTCACTATGGAATCATAAGAATCTTATCCTCATCTTCTTTCACCAGACCCGTCTAGACTAGATGAAAACTACTCAGTGGGGATTCTACCCTCCCCTGCACACTCTGAAACTCAACTCCATCTTGAAAAAAACTTGTATGCCAGTCACTGTGTGCCTTTAAACCCCCTCCATTGAAGGTAGCCAATGTCTAAGTTGCCCAACCCTATCTACCCTGTGTACAGAGCAGATGGGAGTGACCCTTGCTGTGAAGAATCCTTCTCTCTTGGTTGATATTTTAAGATAATGCATTCAAAAGTAGAAGTCAAGTTAATCAAATTGTAGTGATTTACACTTGTTTCTTTATCTTTTTTTTTTTTTTTTTTTTTTGCTTTTATCTCCCTCCTCTAGTCGAATTCTGATAATCCTGCCATCGAAGCTAGGGCAAATGGGTACTATTTGCACGTTTAGGAATTCTTGTGCATCTCTCCTGACTTCATGTCAGCTGGATGCTTCACTCTCAGCTCTAGTAGAATATTTCTTAATTTTTTTCTTATAGAGGTGTTGTAATTGTTTCTAAATTTTAGCAGCCAATATAAATATGAAATGTTAACAATGATCTCACTCCAGCATTAAATGTAAACTTCAACAAATCAGAAAACAAGTGCAGACAAATGTGTGACAGCCTCCTACATTACCTGTAGGACTATAAAATGGTCCAACCACTCTGGACTGATATGGCTCTTCTCAGAAAGTTGGAAATAGAAATACCATATGATCCAGTAATCCCTCCACTTAAACATATCCACGAGAAATAAGAGCTAGGACGCAGCAGATACATGCACACTGACATTCAGTGCAGCACTATTTACAATAGCAAAAAGATGGGACACCCTAAGCACATATCAATGGAAGAATGATTAAACAAACTTTAGTGCATATACACAATGGAATACTATGTAATCTTGAAGAATAATGATGAATCTGTGAAACAATTCATAACATGGATTAACCTGAAACACATTATACTTAGTGAAATTAGTCCATCACAAAAGGATAAATGTAGTAGTTGTTTTTATTATAAAAACTCAAGAAAATATTTTCATTCTTCAATGGTTAACAGGGGTGGGAGGGAAGAGACAGTAATTCACTGGCTAGAGGGTTGTTGTTGTTGTTAAGTGCCATCAAGTCAGTTCTGACACACTGCAACCTTGTATAGAGTTTATGAATCCTGGTGTGGTGCTGTAGAATCAGTCTTGAACCATGAACCACAGGTTGGCAGTTCAAATCCACCAGGTGATTCTTGGAAACCCTACACAGAATTGCTTTGTGTCAGAACCAACTTGGAAGCACTTAACAGCAACAATAGCATTTCTGAGGAGCACCTGGTGAGTTTGAATACCAAACTAATGTTTCAATATAACCTAAAGATCCAGTGCTTATCATACAGTGCCAAACCAGTACGCCTTACTAGAGGTTAGACACATGTTAACTCAGACGAGAGGGAGCGCAACATACAAGATGGGGAAGGGCATTATTAGAAGAAGAGGGAGGCTGGCAGAAGAATTATGAAAATAGATTTGACACAGGAGGTATGCAAGGACCGAGACACATAAAGAGCAGAAGTATACCCACAAATATGAATTTGAGAGAGGCTATTTGTACATGGGTGTTTACCTTTTCTGCAAACACAACTATGAATGCTGTGGAGCATACAGAGGGCAAAATGATGAAAACTTCTTAGATATTTTCACACATTTTAAGTCAATGAGCTGCTCGGTTTGGTTGCTCAGGATCATAGTCTTAGGAAACACTGTGAGAAGTTATCATAAAATAGTTTACAAAGATAATATTCTGCTTTGGTGAGTAATGCCTGGGATCCTAAAGGAGAGAGGCTATCTAAGGTGCAGCTATTGCTCTTCCATGTACAGAAGAAAGAAGAGTGATGAGAAATGAAGATGCTTGGAATCAATTAGTTCAACAGACTAGTGAAAATCAGTCTCTACAAGTCTGACACCTGAAGAACTAGATTGTACCTGCCTATCACTACAAAATGCTCTGAAAGGGATCACACTAGAAGGTCCTGGGCAGAGTGGAAGGAAATGTTGAACAAATCTCAAAATTATTTGAAAAAACAAACACACACAAAAAATAGGCTTTTATTGCTCAGAAAAAGACTGGAGGAATCTGAGACTATGACTTACAACCAACCTTCTGGTTTAGAAAGGGACTTACCTTTGTAGTCCAATTTTTAGCCAAACAGTAAATAGGTATATAGTAGGGACAGTAACACTAGTAAGATATGCACACCATGGAATGGTCCATCATTCGTAAATGTTAAAAAGGGATAGGAAGGTGGGTGGAATGGAACTATGAACCGCAAGGAAGAAGTTGGATAACTGTTGTTGCATGGAGGGGATTGCAATCAATGAAATGAAACAAAAAGCATTTGATTTGTTGAATGTAAAATTGGTTATCGTATCTGTAAGCCTTCACTCAAACCACAATAAAAAGTTTTAAAAATAAACAAGTCATAACTTCAGGGTTTGTTTTATTATTTACTGAGATATAATCTTGTTTCTTATTTACTTTATCATGTGTATATGCCAAGTCAAGCTACATAAGTTGCTTGTGACAAACCTCACAACTCGGGTTTAAGGAAATTTACGGACGTGTCATACATTGGAATGTGTCATCATAAAATATTTTACACAATTCATAGTGATTTAACAGCTAAATGATGCTAGGTGACTATCATATGAAGATCCCCCATGATGTGTATGTATGGGATAAGACAATAAAAAGATAAAATAGAAAAAAAAATGCAATTAATATAGCTATGTTTTGAATGTTACTATCTATAATATATTCCGTCTCATTTTCAACTACCAGACATTACGCTAGAGAAAATGAAGCTTTCTGCTCCCATAAAGACTTACAGCCTCAGAAACCCTATACAGGGTCACTAAGAGTCAGACTCGACTCCATGGCACACCACCACTACCACCACTGCAGAGATTTTAGTCCTTAATAAGTAGCCTTTAGCTGTTTTATAACTACTCACACACAAACTCAGACTGAAATATCAATCTTGCAAATGAGAATCATATTGTTGTATTTTTAGTTGCCATTTAGTCCATTTTGACTCATAGTGACCCTGTGTGATAAAGTGGAGCTACTGTTCAAAACTTCGAATCTTTATTTGAAACCTGGTGTGGTGCTGCAGGGTAATGCACTGGGCAGCAGTGTCAGTTTGAACTGCAAGATCGGCAGTTCAGTGCCATCAGTCACTCCTCAGAAACCCTATACAAGGTGAATTAGAACTGACAAATGAATTAGAACTGACTCAATGACAATTAACCATAATCTTAGTTGATGCAACTTGCCAGATTTTAATCCATGCAGCCTCTAGGTGGGTTTGGCAGCCAAGCTTTCGTTTGCAACCTGTCATGTAGCAGATAACTGTTTAAACTTTGTGCCACCAGGGCATACATTCAATATATAAAATTCCTTTCGGAAGTTTAGTGGTGACTACTTAAATGTTTTTAAAATATTGAAGAACAGAGATGTCAGCTTGAGGACTAAGGTGCACCTGACCCAAGCCATGGTTTTTTCAATAACCTTATATGGATGTGAAAATTGGACAGTGAATAAGGAAGAGCATAGAAGAACTGATTCATTTGACTTATGATGTTGGAGTAGAATACTGAAAGTGCCATAGACTGCCAAAAGAACCAATAGATCTGTTTTGGAAGAAGTGCAACCAGAGTGCTCCTTGGAGGCCAAGATGGCTAGACTTCGTCTCTCATACTTTGGACACATTGTCAGGAGAGAACAGTCGCTGGAGAAGGATGTCATGCTGGGTAAGATGGAGGGTCAGAGAAAAAGAGGAAGACACCCAACGAGATGGATCAGCCAGGTGACATCATTGATGGCTTCAAGTGTGGCGGTGGTAGTGAGGTTGGCCCAGGATCCGACATTGTTTCATTCTGCTGTGCATGGGGTCACTATGAGTCGGTTCCGACTCGATGGCACCTGACAACAACAACAACAACTTGAATGTTGTTCTTCTTATATGTCATTATTATGTTTTAAAGATGTTTTTAATATTAATACTACTATAAAATAAACAAGAGCTCTGATAACTTAGTGGTTATGAATTGGACTGCGAACTGCTAGGTCAGCAGTTCAGAACTGCCACCTGTTCCACGGGAGAAGACTTTTTGCTCCTGTAAAGATTTACAGCCTCGGAAACCCCGTAGTGGGTCGCTATGAGTCTGAACTGACTCCATGGCACATAACCACCACCACCATAAAATAAACATATTTTCAAAAGTATTTTAAGTTGGATAATAATATTAGGAAACCTGGTATGGCATTGCAGGATAAGCACTGGACTGCTAGGTTGGTATAAACTACAAGATCAGTGGATCAAACTCACCATGCGCTCCTCAGAAATCTTGTACTAAGTTACTATAAGTGGGAACAGACTTGATGGCACTTTAACAACACATATCAGAAATAATAAATTATACTATTGAAGAGTATTGGCTGGTGACCTAAGTCAAAAGAACCCTGTATAATTGTAAATATGTACATTTATGCTCTTGAATATTCATGAATTCATTAAATTGGCTTGCTGTTTTATTAGTAAATGTACTTATTATAATTACATTTTATACTTTCAATAAAATAAAACATATTGTATAAATTGAAATTTCAGTTTTCTTATTCTTATTTTATATTTTAGATCTACTAAACTAGAAAAACACAAACAAACACAGCTAGGCAAAAAAATAAAATTATTTTGGATGCTAAGGGAAAAAAAAAAGAGAAGGAAAATCTGAATAACAGAATAAATATAAAATAACACCATGATATATAATTTAATTGTCCTCAGTCTTACTGTTGATCTAAGATAAAGTTTAGAAAACCTTTATTGTTAAACGTATTTATTGGTAGCTGGTACCATCACATTTCCCTGTAAAAAAGTACACAGACTCTATCTATATTCATTTGTTTTTATTTTTTAAGATTTTATTGTGAATTGATTTAAAGTTTACAGGGCAGATCATCAATTTTACATTCAACAAATCATATACTTTATTTCATTACAATAATTATAATCCATCAGTTAACAGTATTTCTCTCTATTCATTTTAGATCCTTTTTTTTTTTTTTTTTTAAACACTCATGCATATATAATATTTGCACAACCAAAGGGTACATTCTGCAAGTCTACTTTCTGGCCACTAGCTCTCAGTCCCTCTTTTTCCATGAACCTAGAGTCCTCAGCTGTTTCCTTTCTCCATGTCCCCATCTCTGCCTCCATCTCTGGTGTCACTGTCTCCTGGGATAGAGTCCCGCATTACTCTTGGGCTCTTCTCCCTTGAGGTCCTAGGATCCTCTGTTTCTAGACTGTAAGATTAACTACTACACCATTTTTTGATCCTCTGTTTCAGACTGTAAGATTTACTACTTCCCAATTTTTGTTACAAAACTTCTACCTTTACAATTGTGACAGTCACAATTAGTCATGATAAAATTACTCATTGTTGAATTATAAGAATTTTATCCCCATCTCTGTTTACAGACCCATCTAGATAAGATGAAAACTATTCAGTGGGTACTCTATCTTCCCCCACACAATCTTAAACTAAACTCCTTCTTGAAACCTTGTAGGGCAGTGACTTGGTGCCTTTTTCACCCCTTCATTTTAAGTAATCAATATCTAATTTGCCTATTCCTTATCATCCTGTATGCAGAAGAGATAGCTCTTATACTTGATGTGAAGACTCCTTCCCTCTCTGTTAGTATTTTGAGCTACTACCTCAACCAATATAGGTCAAGTTCATCAAATTGTAGAATTTTACCTTCGTTTCTTTATCAAAAATTGGTTTCTTTTTATCCTCCTCTAGTTGAGTTCTCAAGCTGGGGGAACTGAAGAAAAAATTCAAGCCTTGACTTTCGCTATTAAAAGATTCACTGGGCAAATTATTGAATGATGCAGAATGCATCAAGAAAAGATGGAAGGAATACACAGAGTCATTGTACCAAAAGGAAATG
>NW_006408818.1:230972-236786 GCF_000296735.1 Chrysochloris asiatica
AGTGTTGATAGTTGATCCAAGAAGAATGAAATCCTTGACAACAACTTCAGTCTTTTCTCCACTAATATGAATGTTGTTTATTGGTCCAGTGGTGAGGATTTTTGTTTTCTTTATATCGAGATGTATTCCATACCAAAGGCTGTGTTCTCTGATCTTCTTCAGTAAGTACTTTAAGTCCTCTTCACTTTCAGCAAGCAAGGTTGTATCATTTGCATATTGCAAGTGCATAATGAACTTTCCTCCAATCGTGATGCCACATTTTTCTTCATATAACACAGCTTCTTGTATTATTTGCTCAGCATACAGGCTGAATAAGAATAGTGAAATAATGCACAACTTTCTTAATTTTCAACCATTCAGGGTGCCCACATTTTGTTCGAACAACTGCCTCTTGGTCTATGTACAAATGCCTCATGAGCACACTTAATTGTTCAGGAATACTCATACTTCGCAACGTTGTCCATAGCTTGTCATGATCCACACAATAGAAAGCTTTTATGTAGTCAGTAAAGCACAGGTAGACATCTTTATGGTATTCTCTGCTTTTAACCAAGATCCATTGGACGTCAGCAATGATATCCCTCCTTCCAAGGCCTCTTATGAATCCTGCTTGAATTGCTGGAAGTTCTCTATCAATGTATGCTTGCAGCCATTTCTGTATTACCTTTAGTAAAACTTTACTCACATGAGATATCAAAGATACTGTCCGATGATTTCTGTTTTCTGTTGGGTCACCTCTCTTCTGAATGGGCACAAGCATGGATCTCTTCCAATCAATAGGCCAGATAGTTGTCTTGCAAATTTCTTGGCATAGATGAGTGAGTGCATCCTGTGCCGCCTCACTTTCTAGAATAATTTTAACTTTTATTCCATCAATTTCTGGTTCCTTGTTCTTTTCCAATTCCTTCAATTCACCTTGGACTTCTTCCTTCAGTATCATTGGCTCTTGGTCATATTCTACCTCTTGAAATGTTTGGACATCAACCATGTCCTTTGTGTACAGTGACTCTGTAATTCCTTCCAGCTTCCTTTGATGTTTGCTACATCATTCAATAATTTGCCCAGAGAATCCTTTAATAACAAAAGTCAAAAAAAGAATTTTTTTTCTACAGTTCCCCAGCTTGAGAAATGATGACTGTGTTCTTCCTTTGGTTTTCTGACTCCAAATCTTTGCACATTTCGTTGTAATATTTGACTTTGTCTTCTCTAGCTGACTTTTGAAATTTTCTGTTCAGCTCTTGTAACTCCTCATTTCTTCCATTTGCTTTAACTTCTCTGTTGTTATTGTTGTTATGTGCCGTGGAGTCAGTTCTGACTCATAGTGACCCTGTACAGGATTTCTGAGGCTGTAATTCTCTATGGGAGCAGAAAGCCCCATCTTTCTCCTGCAAAACAGCTCGTAGTTTCAGACTGCTGACCTTGCGGTTCGAAGCCCAAATCGTAACCACTACTAGGTATCAATTAATTGCTGTCACTATGTTTGTTTTTTTGTAGTTGTTGCTGGTTTCTTTGTTCTGCATGTCTTCCTGTGCTGAGTCTATGTTTTTTGTGTTCTTTCTTGTGAGTTTCCTCATAGTTTTAATGTTCTTTTTGGATTTTCATTTCCTTAGTATGTTGTGAAGTATTATTTATATAAATATAATTATATTCTATTAACCTTTCCTTCCTTTTAAGACAGTCTATTTTATCCTGTAATCTACATGACATTCTAACAACCTGGATCTGTTCCTATTTGTTTACCTTCTTTCACATTGTAATTGTTTTGATCACAGATTGACCTCCCAGAGCCTCTGAATTTGTTCTGTTCTTGTATTTTCTGTTTGTCGATTGAGTTCTGAGTAGTGTTAGCACATATGTTAATCTCTGGTTCTTGTTGTTTCACAGGCACAGAACTCACTTTAGGATGTTTTGCTGCACAGGATTGACTTTGGCAAACTCCCTTAGCTTCTGTTTCTCCTAGAATGTTTTGATTATACCCTTATATTTGATTGAAAGCTTTGCTGGGTAGACAATTCCTGGTTGACACTTTTTTGTTTGTTTGTATGTTTTTTTCTTTCAGGGTTTTATATATGTCTCCTCATTGCTTTCTTGCCTGAATGGTTTCTTCTGAGACATCTGTGCTTAATCTGATTTGCTTGCCTTTGTATTTAACACTTCTTTTCCCTGGCTGATGTCAGGAATATCTCCTTTTCTTTGATTTTAGAGAGTTTGATTTCTATATGTCTTGGTGATTTTCTTTTAGGGTCTATCCTTCCTCTGATTTGTTGAGCTTCTTGAATGCTTATCTTTTTGCTTTTCAGGATGTTAGGGAAATTTTCTTCCAGCAGCTCTTCAACTATCTCCTCTGTGGACTTGTGTGATTCTTCCTGTTCCAGAATGCTGATAATTCCTAAGCTATTCCTCTTCATGTTGTCCAAAATGAATGTTAGACCTTCATCAATTTCTTTTTATTCTGTTTTTCTGGTTGCTCTTCTATCTTAGTAGTACTGAGAGATTTGTCTTCCAGCTCACTAGTTGTGGCTTCCATCTCTTCAATTCTACTCCTTTGCCCTTTCAGTGTATTGTCCATTTCTGATATTCTATTATTAATCATTTGGATCTCTTTTTGTAGGTTTTTAATTGTTTCCAATGCTGTATCTATCTTATTTGATTTTTCCTATAGAAGTTTCCTGACTTCTTTCTTACTTTTCTCAATTCCTCTGTAAAGTGTTTGATAAATTTCATTATCCTTTTTCTGAATTCCTTCTCAGGCTTTTCTAAATCTTCCCCTCTTTCCAATATGATGTTTAGGTCTACCTCCAGTTCATTTTTCTCAGTCACTTTATCTTGTTTCTGGACGTGTCCAGAGATGGTCCTCTGTTTCTTGAGCATATTCAGTATTTAGCTGTAACCTTAATACTTAATATTGATGCAAGTTGATATTTTATTATGCTTTCTGATTGCCACCAGGTTGTTGTGATCAGGAGATGGTCTTCCCTTTTCACTTATCTTATTACTCCACTTAGAGTAACTGTTGCAGGTGTTGCCTGCCTACCTGGATGGTACAATTTTATAGGGTGTGGATGTAGCTTAACTATCCAACTGCAATTGCTGTCTCTTCTTGGGTAATGTAGGGTGAGAAACAGCCCCCTAAAAGTAAAGAGGGTACCAAAATGAAAAACTGTAACAGCACAAATGACAGGTTGAATACTGTAGTCTAAAATCTCAGAAAAGAAAGAAGAGGAAAAAAAAAAAAATATGTAGCCAAATATGAGTATGACGTTAATGTCCTTCTCTTGGTTTCTTGCTTTCAAGGCCATCTGAGAAATTTCAACATGACACTGTTGGTCATTACGATATAACTCAGCATTTAATTTTTGGCCTGTTTCCTTTTTAGTCTGTCTCTCTCCTGCTCCAAAACCCCTATTCAGGCCTGTTTCCTAATGAACAATTTAGGGCTGGCTGTCACTATTTTGTGTTGCCATTTGGTTTTAAGTAGAAACTGTCCCTTTAAATTCTGCTGAGCATATCTGTGCCTATGCGTAGTAGAACCCTCTGGGGGTGGGAGGTGTCCACTTGCTCAGGTACCCCCTGTAGTCACCACAATGGAGGTGCACAGATACCAAGAGACCAATAAACAGATTAAAAAAAAAAGAAGAAGAATGTCCACACTTTTATCTCTGATGATTGGTCAGGCATCCGGTGTCCATGGTTGCTCTCATCCTTCCCCCGCTCCTTCTCACCCAAGATGGGCCACTCCAGGAGCCACTAAGGCTGGCAGAATCTGAAAGCACTAGATTTCTTGCTTCAGCTAGAAATTCCACTGGAAGTAAGCCTTCAAACTTTCTAAACATTCCTTTATGTGTTGTTCAGAGCTCTGGGACCATCCCCTTAAACTGCTTCGTCCATTATTCTGTGTTTGTGCTGACAGAGATTCTCATAGCACTTCTCCCCACTCTGCCACAAAGTCCTGCCTCCTCTATATTCATTTTTTAAACAAGCATGTCAACAGTTGCTGTTGTTACATGCCATCCAGTAGGTTCCAATTCATAACAATTTTATGTGCAACAGAATGAAAAATAGACTGACCTGTGTCCTCCTCACAATCATTGTAAGCCCTAGTCTATTGTTGCAATATTCTTGTATTAACGAATACTGCTCCACTGCTATTCATAAGATTTTCAGTTACTAAATATTCAGAAATGGTCCACCTCACCTTCTTCCTAGTCTGTTTAATTCTGAAAGCTCAGCTGAGTTTGTCCACCATGGGTGTACACTGCTGGCATTTAAAATACCAGTAGCATAGCTTCCAGCATCACAGCAACACACAAGCCACCACAATAGACCAACTGACAGACAAGCATGTTAATTAGTATATTCAGATTTTAGTCAAATTGTGTTCCCAGAAGTTTTGTGGTTAATGTTGAAACCTGGAGTACATAGGCTGATTTCTTGAATCTTATGTAATTTTCCTGTTTCTAAAATAGCATTCATATCGCTTTGAATTTTATGCAGTGTTTTTCTTGTATAAGTCACTGTTCTCATGGTGGTGATGGTGGTGAGCCGTGGAGTTGGTTTGACTCATAGTGATCCTACAAAGGGTTTCTGAGGCTATAAATCTTTATAGGAGCAGAAAGAATCATCTTTCTCTAATGGAACAGCTGGTAGTTGAACTGTTTACTTTGAGATTAGCAGCCCAACTCATAACCACTATGCTACCAGAGTCCCTTCATTTTTTATCATAGATATGTATATATACACACATACATACATATATAATTCATATTTTTTGTTGAGTGCTGCTGAGTCAGTTCCAACTTATAGCACCTGTATAGATTTCTAAAGAGCAAATGGTGGGTTTGTACCACCAACCTTGTTGTTAGCAGTCTAGTTCTTATCCTACAGGATAACCAGTGCCATACCAGAATTCCATATAATTCACATATGGATGATAAAATAGCTGATAAGAGGAAAACAAAACTGTATAAAACTCTAAGCAGCATATATGCAGCCTTAGAAATAGAAAAACATATATATAAAAGCAATAGACTGTTTACTGCAAGGTTGGCAATGAGTAGGAAATGAACTTAAAAACAATAGTAACAACTTAAAATACTTAATATAAGTAGGCCAATGAATAAATGTAATGGTACCCAAATGAATATAACTTTAAAGCATGCCTTTTTGTAAAACGTTTACAAAGGTGTTTTATTGTTGTGGGGTTGTATTCCTTATTCTTTTTAAAATCTTTTGTTAGACCTCTCAAGTATATTGGCAGCTTGCTCAGGAATATCAAAAACTTTGTTTGCCTTCAAACACAATTAGATTATTTCTAAAAACCCAGTTGCAACTCTCCTCGTGGCCCATCAATTTAAAATTCCCAGTGCTGACTAAATGTGTATTCTAGCTGCAGGAGAAGAAAGAGATTAAAATAAATATATTGTTCCTTCACTGTGTTTGATTGGATCCCTGGTGTGGCTCTGTAGGATCAGCACTAGACTGCTAACCACAAGGTTGTCAGTTCAAAACCACCAGCTGATTGTCTTATACTCTATACATGGTTGCTATGAGTCGGAATCAATTTGCAATGTTTGATTGAAAGACCAATGGAAAATATACATATTGTATACCATAATGTCATTTTTTTTTTAACTCATACTTATTTTGCACATGAATTTTATCTTCCTTTTTAATCTATCCACATGTATTCTCTTCCAACTACAGAGTGTGCTTGTGAATGTGTCTTCCAATTTGTAAGTGTCTCTTTGAATTATCATCTCTCTGTCAGAAATATGTTTGGCCACAATCAAATCAGACAGGAAAAAGAGGAACATG
>NW_006408818.1:238004-239769 GCF_000296735.1 Chrysochloris asiatica
AAAAAAGGTTCAATCAAGCTGTTATATATTAACTTTTAGGTTTAAATGATCTAGAGTAGCAACGTGCAGTTTCTTAAGGATACATAACATAAAGCAAGGTTCCTGAAAGAAGCCAAGCTGTCTCTGTACACTGCAAATGTTTGTTTGTGAGCAAGATCTCAGGCACCAGGATTCATTTATCTATACCAAAAATGCTACATTGTTCTTAATATTCCTATATACTTTCAGGCAGAAGGAGAGCATCTGGGTTAAACTGATTATATTTAGAGGTGGTTTAATGGGGCTGCCACTGATCAACCCAGGGTCTGCATATGCTGTCCCCAGCATAAAAGTAAACTATGTAGCGTTTGTTATTTTTATGGTAACTTATGCTATAACTTTTAAATCATTTAAAATGAATAAAGAAGTATCTTTAGAATGCTCCTTGTGAGCTACATTGGCCAGTCTTTGTCTCTCATACTTTGAACATATTGTCAGGAGGCACCTGTCTCTGGAGAAAGACACCATGCTTGATAAAATGGAGAGTCCGAGAAAAACAGCAAGAACCTCAACAAGATTGAGTGGTACCATGGTAACAGTGATGGGATCAAGTGTAGCAATGATTATGAGGTTGGCACAGGACCAGGCACTGTTTCATTCTGCTGTGCACAGAGTGACTCTGAGGCAGTACCTCAACGTCAGCAACAACAACAAAAGAGTTTAGACTACGTTTTTTTTGTTGTTGTTTTTGTTTTTGTTTTTAAAGACTAGATAAATCAAAAAGAAGGTTTAAACAGAAGAAAACTTAGTTATTATACATGATTAATTTCTTGGAGAGGTAAATTATAATTAAAATCTACTTGGTAGAATCACTAAAGAGGTAATATATGTATGATATTGGAATGATAAAATGTATTTTAAGTAGAAGTGCAAAAAGTTTAGAGTTTTAAGGTAGATATTAAGACATTCTACAAAGTATTAAAATAATGTAATATTGATATTGTTGGTGGTGATGTCAAGTGCCGTTGAGTTGGTTCTGACTCATAGCAACCCAGTATAGAGTATCTGAGGAGTGACTGGTGAATTTGAACCAGTGAATTTGTGGTTCAAACCAACCTTGCAGTCCAGTGTATTAACCCAGAGCACCATACCAGTACTCCATTGACATTTCTTAACTGCCATTGAGTCAGTAATGACTCATAAGTACTGACCCTTAAGCACAGCAGAATGAAAAACTGCCTGATTCTGGGCCAACCTTACTACTGTTGCCACGCTTGAGTCCATTGATGCTGCCAGTTGGCCAATCTATATCATTGTGGGTCTTCCGCTTTTTCTCTATCCACCTTACCAAATATAGTATCCTTCTCCAGTGACTGGTCCCTCCTGACAATATGTCTGAAGTATGAGAGATGAAGTTTGCCCACCTTGACCTCCAAGGAGCATTCTGGCAGCACTTCTTCCAAAACGGATCTATTGGTTCTTTTGGCAGCCCATGGCACTTTCAATAGTCTCCTCCAACATCATAATTCAAAGGCATCAATTCCTCTACGGTCTTCATTATTCACTGTCTAGTTTAGTTTCTCAAGCATATGAGTTATTGAAAATACCATGTCTTGGGTCAGGCACACCTTAGTCCTTAAGCTGACATCTTCGCTCTTCAACACTTTAAAAAGTTCCTGTGCAACAGATTTGCCTCATGCAATACATCGTCTGATTTCTTGACTGCTGCTTCCGTGAGTGTTGATAGTTGATCCAAGAAGAATGAAGTCCTTGACAACTTCAATCT
>NW_006408818.1:241367-259019 GCF_000296735.1 Chrysochloris asiatica
CCAACTACTGCTCCTTTCTTTTTGCTCCAAATCTTTGCATTCTAATCACCAGTAATGGTCAATACATCTTGATTGCATTTTTGATCAATAAGTATATGTAATTCAATAAAAGGAACAATTACAGAAATCTGAACTACAGCCATATACATGTTGCTGTTGTTATTTGATATCAATAGGTTCTCACTCATAGCAACCCTATATATGGTTTCTGAGGAATGGATGGTAGTTTGAAATGCTGACCTTGAGGTTAGCAGTCAAGTGCTTATCCTATAGCGTCACATCAAGAGTCTACCACGTATATATGGAATCTCAATATAATCAGAAGCATCACAAATTAATAAGAAAAAAGATTATTTGACAGAAGATATTACAAAGAGTTTTCTCTGTATGGAGAAGACTTAATTTGAATCCTTAACCTACACAATATACATATGCATTACAGTTCATTATTTAATACGCCTCTTCTATCCAGAGTCATGGTGTGGCTCTCTAGGATAAACACCAGACCACAAGGTTGATTTGAACTGTGAGGTCATATTGGCAGTTCAAACTTCACCAGCCATCCCTCAGAAACCCTATACAGAGTTGTTATGAGTCTGAATTTGACTCCACTGCATTTAACAGCAACAACACCCATAGTCTTTGTTATGCCCATTAAAGGCTTTATTTCTCTGATGAGTCTAGATAAGAAAAGGTGTGGAGCTATCATAGAAGGATTTTTAGTTTCAACAAGGTTAATTGTGAATAATAGAAACTTGGGAAACTAACAAGGAGGCTGGGCAATTTTACCACCCTGTTGGTATAAAATCAGTGATTTCAGGAACAGAAAGGAAAAAAAAAGAATCAGGAATGGAGTGCATCCTTTGGACCTTGAGTATTGAAGCCCTTCATAGAAAAGATAAAGAGCTGGGATAACAGAAGAGCAGCAGAGGTGTGGTAGAGATGCAGCAACAGCAGCTAGAGAGCATAAGACAGGGCAGTGGGTGTCCTGGTCCACAAAGCAACAAAAGCTGCATGCCTTTGGAGGAACACGTGTGGAATAGCATGACTCAAGACAATTAATTGGGAGAACTATGTTTGCTGACACATAGAGCTTGAGCTGAGAACATTCTGGCTGAGGCTAATAGCAGAGCAATGTGCTATTTGGGTATTTATCAGCAACCCTAAAAGAGCATTTTAACATTGGATGAGTAGGGCAGAAACCAGGCCAAGGGGCTGAGAACCAGTGAGAGACCTGTCTAATCAAAATATCTGTATTCTAAACATTTCTGATCCTGATTTCTGAACCTGTAAACTTCCTTAATATGCATCATAATCAATAGCATTATCTGTGAGTTCTATGTGGACATTGCTATGAATTATCTACCCCAGTTGATAAGTAGAGAGTGCTGTTGGAAGTATCCTTAGTGTCAGAACTGTTTAAGGAAGCTTGGAAGGTGCAGATATGACTAACCGCTTCCTCATAGAAATCAGCTTTGGGCAGATGTTGAGGCTGATTCTCCTTCCCCCTTTGTAAATCAGAGAATGCCAGAGGATACTGTCTCTTGACCTTTTCTTATAGCAAGATTGATGTGCTGGTTGATGTCTTACAAATTGAAACTTTCATTCATTTATCATGATGTTATTTGTCTAGTTGTAAGTATTTTTGTTTTCTTTTTATTGAGGTGAAATCCATAATGAAGGCTGTAGACTTTGATCTTCATTAGTAGTTTAAATCATCTTCAGTTCCAACAAGTAATGTTACACATCACAGTTTATTAATGAGTCATTCTGTAATCCCTCTACATATAATAGTTAATCAGATTATTTGCTAAGTAGCATAGTGGTTACGAATTGGGCTGCCAACTGCAAGGTCAGCAGTTCGAAACTACCAGCTGTTCCGCAGGAGAAAGATGAGACATTCTGCTCCCGTAAAGGTTTGCAGCCTCGGAAACCCTGTGCAGGGTCACTATGAGTTGGAACCGACTCCACGGTACTTAACAATAACAATACATACTGAATAAATAGGGTTCAAGGATACAACCTGGCACACACCTTTTCTGGTTTTAAACCATTCAGTATCCCCTTGTTCTCTTCTAACATATGACCATAATTATGTGTTTTGGAATACTCGTTCATTAGAGTATTAACTATAGTTTCTTATAACCTACACAATCTAATGTCATTGCATAGTCAATAAAGCAAAAGTAAACACATTTTTAATGTTTTCTGGTATTAGCCAAGATCTATCTGACATCAGCAATTATATTTCTAGTTCCATAGCTCTTCTGAATCCAACTTGAATTTCTAGGGGCTCCCTGCAGAAGTACAGTTGCAACAGTTTTTTAATTATTTTCAATACATTTTTAATTGCATGTAATATTAATGATTTCTGTATTCCATTGTATTATTTATCTTTTTCGGAATGGGCACAAATACAGATCTTTACCAGTTTGGCAGGTAACAGTCTTCCAGATTTCTTGGCATAGGTAAGTAAGTGCCTCCAAGAGTACATCAATTTGTTGAAACATTTCAATTTGTATTCCATCAAGTTCTGGAACCTTGGATTTTGTGAATACCTCAAGTGCAGCTTGGATGTCTTCCTTCAATATTATCCCTTCTTCATTGTATGGTACTGCTTTAAAAGGCTGACCATCAAACATTTATTTTTGGTACTGTGTCTCTATATTCCTTTCATGTTCTTTTGATCCTAAACTGCATCATCCAATATTTTACCCTTAGTTATTGTTGTTTTTAAATGTGGTCAAAACAGTTTCAACTCATGCAATCTTCTATAGGGTTTCCAAGGAGCAGCTGGAGAGTTTGAACCTTGCAGTTCAAAAAACCCTGCAGTCTAGTGTTTATCCTGCTACACCACACTGTGACTCCACAGAATCCTTCAATATTTCAATTGGTTGTTGTTGTCAAGTGCTGTCAAGTTGATTCTGACCCATAGTGATCCTGTATAGGGTTTCCAAGGAGTGACAAGTGAGCTTGAATCATCGACCTTACGCTTTTTCTTCTTTTTTTTTTTTTTTTTTTTTTCAGTTTGAGAACTACAGAGTTTATACTACCTTTTTGGTTTTTACCACCAGGTATTTGCACATTTAATTTTAGTACTTGTCTTTGTCTTTCTCAGTTGCCTTTGAAATTTTCTGATCCGCTCTTTTATCTCCTCATTTGTTCCATTCAGTTTAGGTTTTCCTCACTTAACAACAAGTTTCAGAGTCTCTTCTGGCATCCATTTTGGTATTTTAATTGGCCAAAAATACCAACCAAATTATTTTTCATGTCAAGTTTTACAACTATACAACTTTGATAATCACCAATAAGTTCATTAAATAAATATTTGTTGTTGTTCTTATGGACCGTGTAGTTGGTTCCGACTCATAGCAACCCTGTTCAGGGTTTCAGAGGCTGTAAATCTTTATGGGAGCAGAAAGCCTCATCTTTCTCCCATGGAACAGCTGGTTGTTTCGAAATGCTGACCCTGAGATTAGCAGCCTAATTCGTTACCACTGCGCTACCAATATATATATTAAATATTCAAACTTAAGTATAGTCAGAATCTGTATTTTTCTCCATTTACAAGTCAATTTTATCTAGTAATATGATCTGTTGTTGTTACTGTTAGGTATCATCGAGTAGATACTGACTCATAGTGAACCTATGCACAACAGAATGAAACACTGCCCGGTCCTAGGCCAACCTCACAATCGTAGTCCCACCTGAGCCCATTGATGCTGCCACTTTGCCAATCCATCTTGCTGGGGGTCTTCCTCTTTTTCTCTGACCCTCCACCTTAGCAAATAAGACATCTTTCTCCAGAAATTTGTCTTTTCTAACAATATGTTCAAAGTATAAGAGATGAAGTTTGGCCATCTTGGCCTCCAAGGAGCACTCTGGATGCATTTCTTCCAACACAGATCTGTTTGCTCTTTCAGCAGTCCATAGCACTTCCAATATTCTCCTCCAACACTATAACACAAATGCAATAATTCTTCTACTATATTCCTTATTCACTGTTCAGTTTTCTCATGCATATGAAGTTATTGAAAATACCATGGCTTGGGTCAGATGCACATTAAACCTTAAGCTGATGATATCTTTGCTCTTCAACACTTTAAAAATGTCTTGTGCAGCAGATTTGCCTAATGCAGTATGTCATTTGATTTCTTGACTGCTGCTTCCATGAGTGTTGATAGTTGATCCAAGATGAATGAAACCCTTGACAACTTCAAACTTTCCTCCCTTGACAAGAATGTTTTTTACTGTACCATTGGTGAGGATTTTTGCTTTCATTACATTGAGAAGCAATCCATATGGAAGGCTATGGTGTTTGATCTTCATTAGTAAGTATTTTAAGTCCTCTTCACATTCAACAAGCAAGGTTGTATCATCTGCATATTACATGTTGTTACTGAGTCTTCCTCCAATCCTGATGCCATGTTTTTCTTCATATAACCCACCTTCTCAGATTATTTGCTCTGCATACAGGTTGAATAAGTATGGTGAAACAATACAACACTGTCACATATTTTTCTTAATTTTAAACCATTCAATGTCCCCATGTTCTGTTTGGATAACTGCCTCCTGGTCTGTGTATAGAGTCCACCAGAATTTAGAGATTGTCTGAATATGATCTAGTATATATAATATGTCCTATAGCATAGTGGTTACGAATCGGGCTGTGAACCTTAAGGCCAGCAGTTCGAAACTACCAGAAGCTCCACAGGAGAAAGATGAGGTATTCTGCTCCCATAAAGATTTACAGCCTCGGAAACCCTGTACAGTGTTGCTATGGGTCTGAACCGACTTGACGGCACTTAACAACAACCATAACAATATATACAATATGCCATAGTTTGGCACTATAGGATAAACACTCAATTACTAACCACAAAGTTGGTGGTTCAAACCCACCAGCCACTCTTCAGAAACCCTATGCAAGATCACTAAGAGTAAGAAATGACTTGATGGCACTAAGAACTTAACAAAATAATAATAATAATAATAATGTGAAATTATAGGATAAGCACTGAACTGTTAACTCTGTGATTGTGGTTCAAATCTGCCAGTTACTTCTCAGAAAACCTATACAGGGTCACTATGGATCAGAATCAGTTCATTGGCACTTAACAGCAATACAACATATAATGTGTTGCTGTTATTAAGAACTATAGAGTCAGTTCTGACTAATATCTACTCTGTGAAGGGTTTCTAAGGAGCACTGGTGTTTGAATTGCTGATTTTGTAGTTCAAACTGACCTTGGGGTCCAATGCTTATCCTACAACACCAAAACAAGGCTCCCATATAATGTGCAGAAGTAAGGATTGATTGTGTTTATTATAGGTTCAAATAATTGTGTGATACTCTAAAAAATATTCTTCTTAGGTGCCATTGAGTCAGTACTGACTCATAGTGACCCTATGCACGGCAGAAAAAAACACTGCATGATACTGAGCCAGCCTCACAATAGTTGCCACACTTGAGACCATTGATGCTGCCACTTTGCCAATCCATCTCTCTTGGGTCTTCCTCTTTTCTCTGACCCTCTACCTTACAAAACATGATATCCATCTCCAGCTACTGGTCCCTCCTGACCATATGTCTGAAGTCATCCTGACCTCTAAGGAGCACTCTGGCTGCACTTCTTCCAATACAGATCTATTGGTTCTTTTGGCAGCCCATGGCACTTTCAATATTCTTCTCCAACACCATAACTCAAAATCATTAATTCTTCTACCATCTTCCTTATTCACTGTCCAGTTTTGCATGCATATAAGATTATTGAAAATACCATCACTTGGGTCAGACACACCTTAGTCCTCAAGTTGATGTCCTTGCTCTTCAACACTTTAAAAACATCTTGTGCAGCAGATTTCTCAAATGCAATACGTCATTTGATTTCTTGACTGCTGCTTCAATGAGTATTGATATTTGATCCAAGAAGAATGAAGTCCTTGACAACTTCAATCTTTTCTTCATTGCTAAGAATGTTGTTTCTTGGTCCAGTGGTGAGGATTTTTGTTTTCTTTATAATGAGATGCAGTCCATACCATAGATTGTCATCTTTGATCTTCATTAGTATTTTTAGGTTCTCTTCAATTTCAGTAAGCAAGGTTATATCATCTGCATATCGCAGGTTGCTAATGAGTCTTCCTCCAATCCTGATGCCATTTTTTTTTTTTTCTTCATATAGCCCACCTTCTTGGATTATTTGCTCAGCATACAGGTTTAATAAATATGGTGAAAGACTACAACCATGTCACACACCTTTCTTAATTTTAAACCATTCAGTGTTCCCATGTTCTCTTTGAATAACTGCCTCTTGGTTCATGTACAGATTCCTCATGAGCACAATTAAGTGTTCCAGAGTACTCATACTTCAAAATGTTGTCCATAGCTTGTCATGATCCACACAATTGAAAGCCCTTTCGTAGTCAATAAAGCACAGGTAAACATCTTTCTGATATTTTCTACTTTCAGCCAAGATCCATCAGACCTCACCAATGAGATCTCTCATTCCATGGCCTTTTCTGAATCTGGCTTGAACTCTGGAAGTTCTCTGTCAATGAATGCCTGCAGCCATTTATGTATTACCTTTAGTGAAACTGTACTCACATGGAATAGCAAAGATATTTTTTGATGATTTCCTCATGAATGATGTTGATGCACTGTTTTTGATGATGTATGCAACACCATTCCTCTTCAATTGGTCATTCCCGGCACAGTAAACCATGTGGTTGTCAGATTCAAAATGGCCAATACCAGTCCATTTCAGCTTACTAATACCTACGATATTATTGTTTATGCATTCCACTTCATTTTTGACAATTTCTAATTTCCTAGTTTCATACTTCATGCATTTATACTTCATACTTCCATGTTCTGATTATTAATTGATGTTTACATCTGCTTCTCTTTATTTTTAGATGTGCCCCATCAGCAAATGAAGGTCCCGAGGGCTTTACTCCCATGGGCTTTACTCCATTCACATCATCACAGTCAGCATTAGTTTCAGGAGGCAGTCACATTTTAAGTGTCTTCTAACCTGAGGCGCTCATGTTCCCATAGTATATCTAGCAGTGTTTTTCTGCTATTCATAAAATTTTCATTGACTAAATATTTGGAAGCAGTTCATCTCTCCTTCTTCCTAGTCTGTCTTCATGGGAAGCTCATCTAAAACCTGGCCACCATGGGTGACCCTGCTGGTATTTAAAATACCTCTGGCATTGCTTCCAGAATCACAGCAACTCCCAAACCACCACATTACAACAAACCACAGACAAGTAGTGAACTCTAAATATTAGAACTTCAAAAAATGATAATTCTTTCAAGTAAATCACTAAACATTTTTAAATTACATAATTTCATTATTTAAAAATAATATTCATTGCATTCTGGGTAAGTTGCCTCAATTTCATTGTGCAAAAAGCAAGAGCTATAAAGAAATTCATGTATATATTGGCACTTTTAAAATTATTTTTCATCTTTTTTATTTCACCAATTAACCTATTCAAATAGCAAATCTACAATAATTTTAATGATATAGTTTAATATGTCAAACATTTAGTGTGAACAGTAAAGACTGTTTCTGATACACTGAAATGTTTCAAGATAGTTATGTATTTGAGTAAAAATAACAGTTTTGGGTTTTTTAAAATGAATTCCAAAGCTTTATATAGTAGCGTAGTGGTTACGAATCCGGCTGCGAACCTTAAGGTCAGCGGTTCGAAACTACCAGCCGCTCCATGGGAGAAAGATGAGGCTTTCTACTCCCGTAAAGATTTACACCCCCGGAAACCCTGTACAGGGTCGCTATGGGTCTGAACCGCCTCGACGGCACTTAACAACATTAACAACATATATCTTCATTAGGCTCTTTGAAAATACTATTGAACTCTTGATTCAGAGCCATATTTATAAAATTTCCCACCTTGTGCTTCCCTGGATTAGACTTTCATTCCTGGTTCTAAATTTCTTTTAAGAAATGATATTTAATCTAACAGAGATTGATATTGCTCATATAAACCAAATAACACACAACCACCTTCCAAATTCCTATGATTCAGAATAGAAATAGGACACTAGAACTACCTCGGTCCCTATCAATACCTTTGATGACTCAGAAGCTTTCAAAAAGAGCCTTAGGTGGACAGGAAGTTTGGAGATTCACGGGCCATCTGAACGGCATATCAATTATTTGCAGTGGCATGTATTTCACCAAGGTGATCTTCTCTTATACTAAGGTGATCCTCAGACTCAGTACAAGTCTAAAGTGTGCTCCGTGTTTTCATGATTCCATTTCTCATTTAAAAAACAAACAAAAGAACAAAGCAAAGCTCTGTACTTTATTAGTGTCCCCACATACTCTTAGTAAATAGCTGATTCTGTGCAACATAAAGATAAGTCTCAATGTGCCCAGTCAATACAACTATACTTCCAAGTTTTTAAATTTTCTTGTTTTGCTTTGTTAATCAGTTACATAATATGAATCTTTTTATAATGTACCATATATGACAAATACCTCAAAAGTCTCATGGCATCAGATATATAAGGGGACTTCATAAAGTTTGTGGAAAAATGGAATGAAAAGATAATGGAAGTTTTCCACACACTCTTTAAAGAACATGTGCGTGTGTGTGTGTGTGTGTGTGTGTTGTGAAGTGCCATTGAGTCATTTCCAACTAACTGGAACCCTTCATAAGCTTTCTAAAGAGTGACATGAACCACCAACCTAGTGTTTAGCAAACCAGTGCTTATCCTACAATGCCACACCAAGAGGATTAGCACTGGACTGTTAGCCACTAGGTCTGTAGTTCAAAGCCATGATTTGCTCCGCAGAAACATTATACAGACTTGCTATGAATTGGAATTGATTCAACGGCACTTAACAATACACACACTGAACAAACACACAAATATACATATATATGTTGGGTTTTTTTTAGAGCCGTCAGGTCATTTCCAACCCATAGCGACCTTGTACAGGGTTTCTGAGGTTGTAATTCTTTACAAGAGCAGAAAGCCTCGTCTTTCTCCTGTGCAGCAGCTGGTAGTTTCGAACTGATGAACTTAAGGTTCGCAGCCTGATTCATAACCACTACACTTCCAGAGCTATATATATGTGTGTGTGTGTGTGTGTGTGTGTGTGTGTGTGTGTGTGTGAGTGTACTAGTTGCTCCTTTGAAACCATATACAGGGTCGCTAGAACTTGGAACTAACTGACTCGAAGGCACTTAATATCAACATCTATCTATCTATCTTGATGCACAACATTAAATGTTAATTATCTATTTTTATCATCATCAATAGATAACTATCATTTAATGTTATACATCATTAACCTTACTAGTAACACAGTAACTCCATATGATAAGCACAGTACGGTGAACCACTAGATTCATGGTTTGAGCCAAAAAGCCACTACATGGGAGAAAAATGAGGTTATTGCTCCCACCAAGATTACAAAAGCCTCAGAAATGCTATACAGAGATGCTGTGAGTTAGAACCAATTCGACAGCACTTAACAAAAAATGTCATCATCAACATTATTGCTATTATGTTAGCACATGTTTAGTTTGTGTTGACTTAGGTAACCTTAGGAAAGTAATTCAACTAGTATAAACTGCATCATTAACGTAAGACAAAAGCAAATAATCCCGAGAAGCTGGGTTCTATGAAGAAAAATATGGCCTCAGGATTGGAGGAAGACTCATTAACAACTTGCGATATGCAGATGATACAACCTTGCTTGCTGAGAGTGAAGAGGACTTAAAAATATTGACTGATGAAAATTAAAGACCACAGTCTTCAGTATGGATTGAATCTCAATGTAAAGAAAAAAAAAAAAAAATCCTCACCACTGGACCATTAAAAAACATTCCTATCAGCGGAGAAAAGATTGAAGTTGTCAAGGACTTCATTCTTCTTGGATCAACTATCAACACTCATGGAAGCAGCAGTCAAGAAATCAAACGATGTAGACGTATTGCATTAGGCAAATCTACTGCACAAGACCTTTTTAAAGTGTTGAAGAACAAAGATGTCAGCTTGAGGACTAAGGTGTGTCTGACCCAAGCCATGGTATTTTCAATAACCTCATATGCATATGAAAGCTGGACAGTGAATAAGGAAGACCGTAGAAGAATTGATGCCTTTGAGTTATGGTGTTGGAGGAGAATATTGAAAGTGCTATGGGCTGACCAAAGAACCAATAGATCTGTTTTGGAAGAAGTTCAGTCAGAGTGCTCCTTGGAGGCCAAGATGGCCAAACTGCATCTCTTGTACTTCAAACATATTGTCAGGAGGGACCATTCGCTGAAGAAGGATATCATGTTTGGTAAGGTGGAGGGTCAGAGAAAAAGAAGATCCCCAGTGAGATGGAATGGCAATGTGCAGCATCAATGGGTTCAAGCATGGCAATGATTATGATGTTGGCCCAGAACTGGACAGTGTTTCATACTGTTGTACATAGAGTCGCTATGAGTCATTACCAACTCACTGACACCTAACAACAACAACACTAGAAGGTTATGCATTGGATTGCTAATCTCAAGTTCAGTGGTTCAAATCCACCAGCTGCTTTGCAGGAGAAATATTAGCTTTTCTGCTCCTGTAAAATGTGTAGCCTTGGAAATGCTATAATTGTTTCCTATCAGTTCGAACTAATTTGATAACACACAAACACCAGTAACATCACTTAAGATAATATGAATATTCTCACTACTGCACAAACTGATATTGCTCATATAAATTTGAATAGGTAGAGTGGAGTTCTAAGAGGAGTTATCAATACTTTAAAGTCTGTGTCTTCTAAGAATATAAGCCTTATTGCACAATTCTTTTCTTTTAAATTGCAAAGAGTAATATCAAACAGACTTATCAAATTTCAGGTAGTTCTACATTAAAAGAGACCCTCAGTTTCACAAAGCAGGAATAAATATGGAATAATCTTGAGAAATTTAGAAATCATACTTACATATCATCAGAAATGCACATATGTTTCCATTAAGTCTTAAAAATGAGACACATGTAACACAAGATCAAATATTCTGTGACAAAGGCAATTTTAAAAATAGCTAATTTACAATGTTTTGATTTCTTCTGTTTTTCCTTCAAGTCCACCAAGAAGCTGAAAATCTGATTTTTGATTCGTTTCTATTCAGTAAACAAAATGAAATCTCTTTCTCACACTGCTTCTGTCTTCAAAGAATAGATGACTATGGTGAAGATTAATGGTCTTGATTAGCTCCCTACAGGTTGTGGTTTCATGCCCCAGGGATGTTTTGTCTTTATTCTACATGACACACCACAAGAACCACATGTGCTTTCAGCCACAAAGATAGACTAGACAAAAGGGCAAGCTAGTTAGTAGATAGATGCTTCTTCATTCTGACACGTGTGCTTATAGCAAAAGTTACTGAAAGTGCATAATTAAAGTTTTAACATGTATATGGTATGACACACCCTGGAGTTTATCATGAAAAATGCTAGAATGAAGTCAAGATATGAAAAATCCATTTCCTTTTAAAGCTTTGAAGATCATCTAATTATACATTGGACAATTAGCTTTAATTGCCATTGTTGATACATGCTGTCAAGTCAGTTCTGACTCAGAGTGACCCTGTCTAGGGTTTCTGAGGAGCTTTTATAAGTGCCATTGATATCAACAATCACACTCTGTCTGGCCACTAACTTCTGCAAAAACAGACAAAAACCCGCTGTCAGATAATTCTGCTTTATGAATTGTTTATTTTTATTTTCTGTCTGTTTCATATATGCTTACTTATTAATTCTACATTTTAGGATAATGAGATACTCTACTTACTCTGTCAGTATAACTATTCAAACATCTTTTCCTATTGCCTTAGTTGTGGTTAGATGCTGTCCAGTCAGTCCCAACTCATAGTGATCTTATGCACAACAGAAGGAAGCATAACCTGGTTCTGTGCCAACCTCACAATGCTTCTTCATTCTGGCATGTGTGCTTATAGCACATAATCAGTTCATCTCATTGCAGGCCATCCTCTTTTTTGCTGACCCTTCATTTTTACCAAGCATGATATCCTACACCAGGAACTAGTCCCTCCCAATAATACGTCTGCAGTCTGAGAGACAAAGTCTGGTCATCCTGACATCTAAGGAGCATTTTGGCTGTACTTCATCCAACACAAATTTGTTTGTTCTTTTGGAAGTCCATCATACTTTCAATATACTGCTCCAACACAATCACTCAAATGCATCAATTCTGCTGCAGTCTTTTTAATTCATTGTTCAACTTTTACATGCATATGAGGTTATTGAAAATGTCATGGTTGGGTCAGGAGCAACTTAGTCCTTAAACTGACAACTTTGCTCTTGGATACTTTCTAAAGGTCTTGTACAACAGATTTGCCTAATGCAGTACATCATTTCATTTCTTGAATGCTATGTCCGTGAAGGATGATGGTTTTCTGAGCAATATGAAGTCTTTGACAACTTCAGTCCATTTATCTTATTGTTATTTATTGGTAGAGTGGTGAGGACTCTAGTTTTCTTCACATTGAAATGCAACACACACTGAAGGCTGTAGTCTGTGATCTTCATCAGTAGTATGCCATGTAGTCTTCCTTTTAGCAACCAAGGTTGTATCATCTGTATATCAAAGGTTGTGAATCAATGTTCCTCCAGTCTTGATACCACATTATTCATACAATCCAGCTTCTCAGATTATTTGCACTGCATACATATTAAATAAGTATGGTGAAAGAATAGAACCCTGGAGCACACTTTCCTAATTTTGAAACATTTACTGATCCCTTGTTCTGTTTGAACTACTGCCTGTTGGTGTATGTAGAGGTTCCATATGAACACAATTGAGTGTTCCGGAATCCTCATTCTTTGCAATATTGTCCATAGAAAATATTTAATTTAGTACATGAGTCGAAAGAGAAAATATATTTTATATTTTAAAATAGAATGTGCCTTAACCACCACTCTTATGTCAGTTTGTTGTGTTGTAGTGACTTCCATGATGAGGTGACCTGGAAGCTATGATATCAATGTTTAGATTGGTTGTTGTTGTTAGGTGTCATCGAGTTAATACCAACTCATAGTGACCGTATGCACAGCAGAACAAAACACTGCCCAATCCTGAGCCAACCTTACTGTTGTTGCCTTTCTTGAGCCCATTGATGCTGCCACTTTGCCAATCCATCTCATTTTTTTTCCCCTCTTTTTCTCTGATCCTCCACCTTACCAAACATGGTATCCTTCTCCAGTGACTGGTCCCTCCTAACGATATGTTCAAAGTATAAGGTGTCCTGGTGTGGTGTTGTAGGTTAATGCACCAGACTGCAAAGCTACTTGAACTTCAAGGTTGTTGGTTCAAGCTCACCAGTTGCTCCTTGGAAACCCTATACAAGGTCGCTATGGGTTGAAACTGACCCAACGGCACTTAACAACAACAACAACAACAAGAGACGAAGTTTGGCCATCCTGGCCTCCAAGGAGCACTCTGGCTGCACTTCTTCCATCACAGATCTGTTGAGTCTTTTGGCAGCCCATGGCACTTTCAATATTCTCCTACAACACTATAACTCAAAAGCATTAATTATTTTATGGCCTTCCATATTCACTGTGAAACTTTCACATGCATATGAGGTTATTGAAAATACCATGGCTTGGTTCAGGTGCACCTTAGTCTTCAAGCTGACATCTTTGCTCTTCAACACATTAAAAGGGTCTTGTGCAGCAGATTTGCCTAATGTAATACATCGTTTGATTTCTTGATTGCTGCTTCCGTGAGTGATGATACTTGATCCAAAAGAATGAAGTCCTTGACAACTTCAATCTTTTCCATTGATAAGAAAGTGGTTTATTGGTCCAGTGGTGACGATTTTTGTTTTCTTTACATTGGGATGCAATCCAAGCTGAAGGCTGTGCTCTTTGATATTCATTAATACATATTTTAAGTCTTCTTCACTTTCAGCAAGCAAGGTTGTATCATCTGTAATATCGCAGGTCGTTAATGAGTCTTCCTCCAGTCCTTGTGCCACGTTTTTCTTCATATAACCCAGCTTCTCAGATTATTTTCTCAGAATACAGATTGAATAAATATGGTGAAGGAATACAACCATGTCGCACACCTTTCTTAATTTTAAACCATTCAGTGTTCCCATGTTCTGTTTGAACAACTGTCACTTGGTATAGGTACAGATTCCTTATGGGCACAATTAAGTATTCAGGAATACTCATACTTCGCAGTGTTGTCCATAGCTTGTCATGATCCACACAATCGAAAGTCTTTGCATAGTCAATAAAGCACAGCTAAGCATCTTTCTGATATTCTCTGCTTTCTGCCAAGATTCATTGGACATAAACAATGCTATCCCTTGTTCCATGGCCTCTTCTAAATCCGGCTTGAACCTCTGGAAGTTCTCCCTCAATGTATGCTTGTAGTCATTTCTGTATTACTTTTAGTAAGACTTTACTCGCATATGATATCAAAGATGCTGCCAGTCCCTACATCCCTGTTTACATACATATATACATACAAAGAGAAAGAGAGAACGTGAGTGTCCTGGGGTGGCTTTGTAGGTTAATGTGCTGGACTGCAAGGTCAGTTTGAACTGCAAAATCGGTGGTTCAAACTCCAACTGTTCCTCATACAGGGTCACTGTGGGTCATAATTGATTCGGTGGCACTTAACAAATATAGGCTCTGTTCTTGATCATATGCTACTTCTTGAAAAAGTTGAACATTGACCAATTATTTTGGGTATAGAAACTCTGGGTATTCTTTTCATTTTATTTAGACACTTCTTGCATAATTCAATATTTTGTCCATAGAATCTTTTAACATTGTAACCTGAGGCTTGTATTTTGTCTTCAGTTCTTTCAGCTTGAAATATGCTGATTGTGCTGTCCCTTTTGTTTTTTAAACTAAATGTTCATAGAGGTCCCTAACTTACTTATGTCTGTGCTAGTACAAATCCCAGTGCTAACGTAATGAATAAAACAGATTCAAATACCTACAAATAGAATGCTAACAATGTTCATCAGCCAGTTAAAAAGTGATAGTGTGTTTCAAGAATAGACAAGTATTTCTCATAATTAAGGAACAAAATCCAACAGAGTAATAAATGACAAAGAAGATGGAATGAAAAGAAGAGTATCTTAAACAGCTATTATAATGCATGAATGAAATTAAATAAACAAACATGGTAAGGGGAATGTGGAAGATCAAACAAACAAACAAAAAATCCATATTGTGTAAATGTAAAAATAGGATACCTAAAGTGAAAGATATATAGAATGAAATTGATTTTTTTATACTTTTCCAGAAAAAAATAGTTAACTTGAAATATAAAAATGGCAATTCTCATAAAGGAAACACAAAAAGAATAAAACATTAATGAACAAATGAGCGAAGCCTCAATGAGTACGTAGTAGAAAATGATGCCGTCTTAGTGTGCTCATTAATGAAATTCCAAAAGAAAAGGTTAAAAATAAAATGTTGAAGAAAAGAAATGATAGGTAGTAGAAGTTTCCCAAATTTGATAAAAGCAAAAACTTATAGATCAAAAATCTCGCATCACAATCAGAAGAAATGTAAAGAATTAATCTAACAGGAACTTAAGTAAAATTACTGAAAATCAATAAAAGGTGATGTCTGAAAAAAAAAAAAACTTTAAAATGAATCAAGGAAAAGGGTGATTTATAGAAGAATTGTCAAATGAAGAGCATAGTTGTCAGAAATCATTCATACCAGGAAAAAAAAAATAGATTCATCTCTTGTTGTTGTTGTTGTTGTTATGTTGTTAGCGATCTTTACGGGAGTAGAAAGCCTCATCTTTCTCCTGTGGAACAGTTGGTAGTTTAGAACTGCTGACCCTGATGTTCACAGCCCAATTCGTCACCAATACGCTCTATGTTGTTGTTGTTAAGTGCCGTCGAGTCGATTCCGACCCATAGCGACCCTGTACAGGGTTTCCGAGGCTGTAAACCTTTACAGGAGCAGAAATCCTCCTCTTTCTCCCGCGGAGCAGCTGGTAGTTTCGAACTGCTGACCTTAAGGTTCTCAGCCCGCAGAAATACAAAGAAAACAGGAGGGGAAAAGGTAGGTTTTGGGTTTTTTTTTTCCAGAGAGAAGAAAAAAAAAAAAATCAAACTGGTTGTTAAATAAGAAAAATCATGCTTATAACATGCAGTTAATGGGATCCTGGTGTGGGACTGTAGGTAAGCACTAGACTCCTAAACGCAAGGTTGGAAGGTCAAAGTCATCTGCCACTCTTCAAAAACTCTATAGAGGGTCACTATGAGTCAGAACCAACTCAACAACACACAAAAACAATGTGGCAGTTTAAAGATAGATCACCTAAGAAAAAATGAGTAAGATATGTATAGCTAATAAACCAAAAGCCGAACGATTAATAGATGAGCCATTTTATAATTGACTGGTGGGTAAATAGTATAAATCTAATACTGAATATATAGGGATTGATCCAGTTCACACTTTTTCACGTCTCAAATTATTTCTGATGCCAGCTTCACACAAAACACATTCAGTCTCTGACTCTAGTCTCTTGGAGATCCAGCAGATCTATCAGTCAAAAGGTCACTGTCCTTTAAACTGTTAAATCGGCTAATGCTAGCTGTAAGTTAGGACCTCTGCTATCATAGTGGTTGCAAGTCAGGCTGCTAACCTCAAGGTCAACAGTTCGAAACTACTAGTCATTCCATGGGAGAAAGATTTCTCCTATCAATATCCACAGCCTCTGAAACCCTATACAGGGTTGCTATAAATCGGAATCGACTTCACGGCATGTAAACACCACCACCACCAGCTATAAGTTTGAAAGTCCACATGATACACCTTCAGTTTCACCTACTGGCTCTCCCTTCTGCTTTATGTTGGGCAATTTTCTAAAATGACTCACAGAACTCTCAGAAAGTACTATAGTTGTAATTACAGCCATCATAGCCATAAGATACAAATCAGGATCATCATACTTAAGAAACACATGGGTAATGTTTGGGAGGCTGTGCAACAGAACACATCTATGTCTCAAAGACAGTTGATTGCCCATGCTTTGTCAACCAGGACATTTTCTGAGCCTTCATATCTGAGCTTTTATTGGTCATTCCTTTATAATAATTTGGATGATCCTTCCTGAAACTGATTGATACCAGCCTTCTATGTGATACTTTTCTGGTTCTACCAGCCCACACTTGCCAATCCCTGCCTAATATTGGCTTGCTTGGAAGGCCCACACCAAAGCATCCCAATTACTCTAAGGGCTACTTCTCAATAACAAAGAACAAAAGTCACCTAACTTTTTTTTTGTTGTTAAGTGTTGTTGAGTTGTTTCTGACTCATAGCGACCCTGTATAGGGTTTCCAAGCAGAAGCTGGTGAGTTTTAACCACTGTACTTGTGTTGTTATGTTCTGTTCAGTCAGAAGGATACACTACCCAGTACAGCACCACCTTCATATTTGTTACTGTTGAGCTTAGTATTGTCACCAATGTCTCAAACCATCTCATGGGAAGGATTTTCTTTTTGCTGACCCTCTACTTTACTGACAATGGTGTCCTTCAGACCACTTGATATGAGACATCCACATTATGAGAGATGACGTCCTCCTTCAGACCACTTGATTTGAGACATCCACATTATGAGAGATGA
>NW_006408818.1:259119-260322 GCF_000296735.1 Chrysochloris asiatica
TGAGACATCCACATTATGAGAGATGACGTCCTCCTTCAGACCACTTGATATGAGACATCCACATTATGAGAGATGAAATCTTCCAAGACAAATGTGTTTGTTCTTGTGGAAGTCCATAGTATTTCCAATATTCTTCTCCAGTACCATAATTCAAATGCATCAATTCTTCTACCTTCTTACTTATTCAGTTTTCAACTTCCACATGCATATGATGTCATTGAAAATACCAAGGCTTGCATAAGGCACACCTTAGTCCTCAAACTGACATGTTTGCACTTGAACATTTTAAAGAGGTCTTTTGCAACAGATTTACCTAATGCAATATATTGTTTAATTTCTTGACTGTTACTTCCATGTATGTTGATTGCAGATACAAGAAAAATGAAGTATTTAACAACTTCAGTCTTTTCTTCATTTATAATGATGTTATTTAATTGGTTACGTTTTGAGGATTTTCATTTTCTGTACAATTAGGCACAATCCATACTGAAGGCTGTAGTCTTTGATCTTCATCAAGGATAAGTATCTTAAATCCTCTTCACTTACAGCAAGCAAGATTGTATCATATGCATATCACAGATTGTTAATGACTATTCCTCCAGTCATGATGCAAAATACTTCTTCATATAATCCAGCGTCTCTGTTTATTTGCTCAGCATACATATAGAATAAATATCATAAAACTATATAACCCCAGTGCACAGATTTCCTTATTTTAAGCCATTCAATGTGCTCTTATTTTTTTTTTGAATGACTGCCTCTTGGTCTATGTTCAGGTTCCTCATGAGCACAATGAAGTGTTCTGGAAGTATCTATTCTTTGCAATATTATCCATAGTTTGTTATGATCAAATGTCTATAGCACAACTACATCTCTAGGTGACTCACTCTAATTGAACACATATAGCCAACTTGAATAAGTGCAGAAGACTCTAAATACTATTCAAATTTGCAATGACAATAGAAATCTCAAAAACTTGAAAATGTATTATCTTAGTTGCTAAAGCTGTGTCAAGGTCCTATGTTGGAATCCAGCCTCAACAAGGAAGTGTGGGTGTCACGAAGAAGGGAGATCTGGTGGCGAAAGGGATAGAGAAAGAGAGAGAGAATATATAAACAAAAAAGACAGACACACAGATATGATGCAAGCTGGCAGGTAGACAGATCTGCAAACATATTGCCTAGCATTGCACAGCATTGCACA
>NW_006408818.1:262707-263643 GCF_000296735.1 Chrysochloris asiatica
TGATATGAGGTTATTGAAAATACCATGGCTTAGGTCAGGCACACCTTCATCCTCAAGCTGACATCTTTGCTCTTCAACACTTTAAAAAGATCTTGTGCAGCAGATTCACCTAATGTAATATGTCCTTTGATGTCTTGACTGCTGCTTCCATGCATGTTGATAGTTGATCCAAGAAGAATGAAGTCCTTGACAACGTCAATCTTTTCTCTGTTGATAAGAATTTTGATAGCTAGGGACTAAACATGAGTTTCAAGATTTAGAGAAAAAATGCCCAAGAGTAAAAAGCAGACACAACTCAAGTATTATATGAAAACAAAATCTGTGTTGGAAGAAATACAGCCAGAATGCTTCTTAGAAGTCAGAATTGACAGACCTCATCTCTCATACTTCAGTCATATTATCAGAAGTGACCTGGAGAAGGACATCATTCTTGGTAAAGTGAAAGGTCGGAAAAAAAGAGGATAACACACCCAATGGAATGGATTGGCACAGTGACAACAGCAATGGGCTAAAATGTAGCAATGACTGTAAGGTTGGCACAGGACTGGGAAGTATTTTTGTTGTGCATAGGGTCACTATGAGTCAATGCTGACTCAATGGCACCTAACAACAACAACCAACCAATATAATTGAATATGCAAATGGAACACTGACCAAAGAATGTGATTTCTAAAAATTCAAGTTTCAAAAATGTTTGAACATTGCATAAATGATTGAAAACTATATTGTTTAAGTCACTCTAACCAATCACAAAATGCATAAGATTAAGTAGGAAGATATCTACTGTGGTCAGGTGATCATATGCAGAACCAAGTCTTAATTAATCTTTAAGTAGGTGCAATAATACTCAGGGAGGAAGTCCAAAGTGCATTGAAAGAAGTGGCAAAGAACAAGGCAACAGGAATTGATGGAATAAAAATTGAAATCTTTCAAGAA
>NW_006408818.1:264953-275906 GCF_000296735.1 Chrysochloris asiatica
AGTGAGGTTGGCCCAGGATCAGACATTGTTTTGTTCTGCTGTGCATGGGGTCGCTATGAGTTGTTTCCGGCTCGATGGCACCTGACAACAACAACAACAGGTGCATCATCCTCAGTTCATATGAGAACTTTAGTTAGTTTTCAGTTGAGAAATGTGCTAAGCAGAAAAAGGTACCAGTTGCTAGGTCTAGAGTATACAGCACACACCCCACATATTACACAGCTACATATAATCATGGGTCATTATTTTATATTTGAAAGTGTTTCTTTCACTCCACTTAAATTTAGTTTGGGAATTTCTAGGCTTACAAAAACATTTTTCACTTTTCATTTGCAGAAGTCAGTGTCGACTGCACTTACGAGTGCAGGTCTTCAATTCATGGGCATCAATGTATTTGAAAGGTTGAATGCTCTGAAAACTACAATTCATGTTAATGTGGAATGATAACCAAATGACAGTAAAAAGAGAAAACCTGAGTTTCTGTCAACTCAGACTGAAGTCTGAGCTTTGTAACTCATTAACTGTTTGCATGAGGTCATTCCCTCTTCTTTGTCCAGTTTCTTTGTTCAATGGGCACATTTACTTTCAGTCTGCAGGACTGTGTTATATCAAACTTTCCTAGCACAATGTCCTCATTAGCACTGGCATTTCACACGTGGTAGCACATACTGTTTGTTTTTTGACTTTTTAAAGCTTTTTATTGTGAAATGGCAGAGAAAATACTATTTTACATTCAATAATTCATACACATTTTGTTTTACGTAGTGGGTTGCAAGTCCCTTAATGTAATCCCAGTTATTCTTATTCCTCTGTGTTTCCTGTTTCTATTCCTCTTCTTTTTCCAACGCTTGTGAACTTTGTACTTGAATAAATGCAGTCTTTCTGATCTCAAGTGGTTGAAGAGTCTGAAGTGTTCTCCTTATAGAAATGTCTACTGGTTGGCTCTCAATTGAGTCACTGGAGTGAGCTCAGTTCCAGACCTGAAGGGTAATTGTCTCAAGTTTCCACCAATCTCTGACAGTAAGCCTGGTTGTTCTGATGATTTTGAGTTTTATTCTACATATTTCTACCACTGTGCCTAGGACCTCCTAATGCTATCCCTTTCAGAGGTTTTTTGTTGGTTTGCTTTTTTTGTTACTGGGACCATTTAATGTTTCTATTATTAGAGTTTCAAAGACTGATATTCACATGGTTCATTAGTCCATTGGACTAATTGTTTGTATGTGTCTTCTCCTCTAATCACATTTCTGTCTTCTGCATAGTGAGAGGCCAAGATTTGCAACTTTCATGACTTTTTAAGAGATTTTAAGACTCCAATCACTACTCACAGGAGTTAGGTGTAGAACATTGCCTTTGTGGGCTCTGCTAAGGCAACTGATCATGTGTCCATAAAGAAGGTGATGTTGAGACCCCAGCTTCTCATTCTCTCAAGGCATTTGGTTATGTCTAAGAAGTTTTCAAGCTTTACCTGTTGTATGCTCTACTACTTTCAGGGACATATTTGCAAAAATGTAAAATATTGCTATTATTACGTATTTTCAATTCAAACAAAATGAACTCATAAGTTAATTTGCCAGTATTTGAAGACAAAACTACATTCTATCAACTAGCTATGAAAATGACTTAAGATCTTGATTTAATATCTAATATTTTAATACATCAAAAATATGACTTTATTTAAGAAATGCCTTTTTAAATTAAACAAACAAAAACAGACTGCTTTGTTGTAAAGATAGAATTATTAGCATTTTATATGCAAATTATAATGCAAAATAGGCTAATTGACCCCAGATTCTGTTAAGGGCCACTACCTTCTATCTTCTTTTATTACTCATTTCTCTTGAGGAAAAAAAAAATATTTTAGAGTATAATTTCTTTGGCATATTTTATATAATTTCATATTTTAATATAAATTTTTTAAACAAACATTTAAATTGCTTATTTTTATATATGTTGAATATATATGCTGTTGTTGTTAAGTGTCATTACTGTTAGATAAGCACTGGACTTTGAACCACAAGTTCAGCAGTTCAAACCTACCAGCTGCTCCTTGGAACTGACTTGAAGGGACATAACAACAACAGCAATAACATATATGTATATATGTATACACACATGCACAGAGACACATAGGCCCAGTGTGTTTATGTGTATATTTATATCTTGTTTGTTGTTAAGTGCCATTAGTTGGTCCCAACTCATAGCAACCCTATTCAGGGTTTTTAAAGAGCAGTTGGTAGGTGTGAACCTCTGATTGTACAGTTAGAAGTCCAGTGATTATCTTATAGTAGCACACCAGGACACTGAGACATATGCATATGCATAAACATATGCATACATACACACACACACACACACACACACACATATATATGTTGTTTATTGTTGTTAAATGTCATCAAGTTTGTTCCAACTCGTAACGACACTGAATAGGGTTTCCAATGAGTGGCTGATGAGATTGAATTGCCCACCTTGAGGTTCAAACCAAACTTGCAGTTTAGTGCATTAGCCTGCAGTGCCACACCAGGATTCCACACACTTTGGACACGTTATCAGAAGTGTGCTGTCCCTGGAGAAGAACAGTGTGCTTAGTAAGGTGGAGGGTCAGTGAAAACAGATAAAAACCTTCAATGAGCTGTATTTATAGTAGCAAATGGCTCGAGGGTAACAACAATTGGCAAGATGGGGCAGCACTTGGCAAGTGTTTTGTTCTATTGTACATGGAGTCACAGTGAGTTGGAATCGCCTTGATGGAACTTTCTTGAAGTACAACACTGTCTGTGATAGGATAATATCCATAGACTTACAAGGGAGCCCTGGTGTGACACGGTGGATTAGTGCACTGGACAGGTAGATCGTTTTGAACCTCAAGGTTGACGTTTCAACCTTACCAGCTGCTCCTGAGAAACTACAAAGAGTCACTATGAGTTAAACCCAACTTGATGGCACTTAACAAAAACAACACAAGGAAGACTGGTTAACAACCACTTTTATTAAAATTTACGCACCAACCACTAAAGCCAGTGATGATGGAATTGAAGAATTCTACCTACTTCTTCAGTCTGAAACTGATCAGACATGCAATCAGGATGTATTGATCATTACTGGTGATTGGAATGCAAAGGTTGGGAGCAAAGAGGAAGGATCTGTAGTTGGAAATTTGGCCTTGGTGATAGAAATGATGCTGGAGATCACATGATAGAATTCTGCAAAATCAATGATTTGTTCATTTAAAATACCTTCTTTAGACAGCATATACATGACTATACACATGGACCTTGCCAGATGGAATACACAGAAATCAAATTGACTACATCTGAGTTACTTTGAGTTACTTCTGATTCATAGCAACCCTGTAAAGGGTCCCCAAGAAGTGACTGGTAGATTTGAATAAAAATGTTACAGTTAGCAGTCCAGTGCTTATCTTACAGTGCCATACGAGGCAGGACTCCATTTACCTTGGCCAAATATATAATATTAGTGATAGTAGCTCTGGTAGCGTAGTGGTTACAAATCGGGCTGCAAACCTTAAGGTCAGCAGTTCGAATCTACCAGCTGTTCCACGGAAGAAAGATGAGGCTTTCTGATCGCGTAAAGATTGACAGCCTCGGAAACCCTGTACAGGGTCACTATGAGTCGGAAATGACTCCATGGCACATACTAACAAGTACGTATACATTATTGATAAAGTAGTTATAAGTAAACTGGAGATAAATATGGAAGGAATGGCTGCGAGTTGTAGTGCTGTAGGATCAGCACTGGACTACGAACCACCAGGTGAGTAGTTCAAACCCATCAGTTGTTCCTCAGAAACTGTATACAGGATCACAATTAGTCAGAACTGATTCAATGGCATTTAACAACAACTACAAATGTCAGGAAATGGGCTCTCAAAGTTTACAGACATCGAGGTCCCATGAATTAAGTATGTTGTTGTTGTTGTTAAGTGCCATCAAGACGATTTCAACTCATAGCGACCTTGTATAGGGTTGCCAAGGAGTAGCTGGTGAACCTGAACCACCAATCTTGCAGTTCAAACAACTTTGCAGTCTGATGCATTAGACTACAGTGCCACACCAGGACTCCTACCATCGAACTTTGTTGTTGTTATGTGCTATGGAGTCAGTTCGGACTCACAGTGACCCTGTACAGGGTTTCTGAGGCTGTAAATCTTTACAGGAGCAGAAAGCCTCATCTTTCTCCCATGGAACAGCTGGTAGTTTCAAACTGCTGGCCCTGAGGTTAGCAGCCCGATTCGTAAAAACTGTGCTACCAGAGCTCCTAGGAATGAAGTAGAGTACCATTTTATTTAAAATGCAAGCATAACTTCAGAAAGAACATTAACTACATACAGCCAGAGTGTTCCTTGGAGACCAGAATGACCAGACTTGTCTGTCATACTGCAGACATATTGTCAGGAGAAGGATATATTTGGTGAAGTGTAGGGTGGGAGAAAAAGAGAATTAGATCCAATTAGATGGATTGGCACATGGCAGAATCAGTTGGCTCAAACATAGCAACAATTGTGAGGCTGGCCCAGGATCAGACAGTGTTTCATTCTCTTGTGCATTGGGTTACTATGAATTGGTACTGACTCGAGGCACCTAACAGGAATACATTTAGTAAAAATTATTAATTTTCACCTTATAAATATGTACCTAAGTCTTAAAGAACTATTTTTTATAACATTTCTTTTATTTCAGTTGCCTTTGCTTCTCTATGTTCAAGCACAAATTTCAGAGTCTCTGACATCCTTTTGATGTTTGCTTTCTTCCCTGTCTTTTAACTGACCTTTTGCTTTTTTCTTGTATGACATTCTTTATGTCATCCCACGACTTTTCTGGCCTTTGATTATTAGTGTCTAATACATCAAATTTGTTCTTGAGCTGGTCTCTACATCAGGTAGGATGTATTCAGGGTCATATTTTGGTCCACATTGATATGTTTTAGTTTTCCTCAACTTCTATCTGAAATTAAAAATGAGCTCTTCCATGCCCTTAGCCTTGCTTTGGCTGATGATTTTGATCCACTCCATAATCTCTTCTTACAGATGTATTACATCTGCTAAGGTCCAAGTGTGGTGCTGTGGGTTAATGCACTAGACTGCAAAGTTGGTTTGAACCACAAGGTCAGTGGTTCAAGCTCACCAGTCACTCCTCAGAAACCCTACACAGGGTGTCCATGAGATGGAACCATCTCCACAGCACTTAACAACAACAATTTCATGTGTATAGTCATCAGTTATGTTATTGAAAAAAGGGTATTTTCAGTGAAAATTTACTTGTCTTACAAAAATCTATCATGGGATCTCCAGCACCATTTCTATCACCAAAGTTCTATTTTCCAACTACATATCCTTCAACTTTTATTACAAATGTTTCATTTAAATCACTATCAATTAGCAATGTATCTTGACTGTATATTTTATCAACTTCAGACTGAAGAAATTTGAAGAGTTCTTAAATTTCGTCAGTATCTTTAGTCTGAAATTGATTTTACTTAATGGTTTAAAGTCAGGAAATGTGTGTTTTACAGTTATTTCCTATCACCTTATGTATTCAAACTATACTGAGCAAATAACTTGGGAAACTAGGTTATGTAAAGAAGAATGTGGCAGAAGAATTAGAGTAGGACTCATTAACAGCCTGTGATATGCATTTAACATGGCTCATTTGCTGGAAGCAAAAAGGACTTGAAAGTCTTAGTGATGAAGATCAAAGACTACAGTCTTCAGTGTGGATCGTACATCAATATTTAAAAAAAATGAAGATTCTCATATCTATACCTATAAATAACATCATAATAAATGAAGGAACATTTGAAATTATCAACAACTTCTTTTTGCTTGGATCCACAATCAACACTCATGAAACTAGTAGTCAAGAAATCACACAACATATTTCATTGGTAAATCTGCTTCAAAAGATCTCTATAAAGTGTTCACAAGTAAAGATGTTAGTTTGAATACTCAGGTTCACCTGACCCAAGTCATTGTATTTTCAATCATTTCATATGAACAACAAATAAGGAAGACCATAGAAGAATTGATGCATTTGCATTATTTTGTTGGAGAAGAATACTGAAAGCATGATGGATTGTCAGAAGAACAAACAAATCCCTCCTGGAAGTCTTGCAGCCAGAATACTCCTTAGTAGTGAGTGAGGAGAGCAAGACTTCATCTCATGGACTTTGAACACATGTAAGATGGGACTTTTTTTTTTTTTTAATTAAATGCCAAATAACAAATTTTAAAGTCACCAAATACTGCAGTCATGAGAAGTAATTAGAATTTTGTGTATGAGCCCTGGATAACATTGTTTACAGTGAAATTTTCTAAAATTCACTGATTATAGAAGTAACGTTAATTTTATATAGATGGGATATTGTCATAATATATACACCTTCAATGCAAAAGATGTGTATTTTTTAATGAAATAATATACATTTAACTCAGAATAACCAGTGTATACATATAACTTTCCCTCTTAATCACTTTTCTTTCCTTTGTCCTTATTCATTCCTCCCTCTTTTTCATCCCCTCAAATGCACTTTTATTTTAAAACTTAAGCATATTCAGCACTCCAGTAATGACTCTTGTCTGTGTGCCCATTAAAATCTATGATATCATTAAAGATGTTATATAAATTGACTTCCCTATTTAAATGATATTGAACAGGGAACTGTGGATGAATTCATCATATAATAATTATGATGTAAAGGAACAAGCATGGTTTCACTCAAACTCAGATTTTCAGAGGGTCAGCACACAACCTATTACCAGAGGGTAGGCAATGTGTTAGAACTTGCTTATTTCTCAGATAGTTTTCTGCAGACTTAGACACTGATTAAAATCTCAATTCAGCTGATGGCAAAGAATAAGCAGACATTTGCAAAAGGGATGCATGAGCAAACTTGCTTTCAGCAAACATTAGTAAAAATTAAAGTTTTCTACAAAATACCATTTGAAAAGTGATTGAAATGAGATTGCAGACACCGATTTATCTTGTACAAAGTTGCACTGCATTAGGTAAATGTAAGAGAAAGGAATGCTGCTATATTAAAATGATGAAATTTAGAAATTTGTTCTATTAAATTCTTACCTTTTTTTTGTTTCATGTCTAGCATGAAAACAAGGCAAATTGCTACATCAAAGAAAGTAACATGCAAGAACTTTGATTCATTGGTTGCATATTAATCACTATTGAGTTCGTAGTCATACTCAACAGAATTATTGATATGGCTGTTGGGTGATTTGATTTTCATTCCTTAACATACTTTATAGAAGAGTTACAAGTGTGTGCACATAAATTAGAAATAAGATTCTTTTAAATCATGAATCATGTCTGTAATGAAAAATACTTCATGAAAGGTTTTAGACTACCCTGAGAACATCTGTTCAAAGAGGAATTTTTTTAAGTTAATTTATTGGTACTGAAATATTCTGGAATTGGAGAATAAGGTATTCTTTTGCCTTCAGGAAAGGATGTAGCATTTCCAATTCATCTTTTGCTGCCTCACATTAATATTATTCAGCTTTCAAATGTAAAGAGACACTGGTTCCTTTTGGATAATCCATATATTATTCTCAGTAACATAAATATGTATGCACATTGTTGCTTAAGAAATATATTCCTGAAAAGTGAACTATAATTAAAAACAATGTCTGTAAACCATAGTTTAATCAGCCATTCAAATTCATTCCTATCTATATCACTTAAAACATATCAAATCTATTTTTTAAGTACCTATGATAGTAACTGCTGGACATACTAAACAAAGAGCATAAAGGATTGTAATTGGTATCAAATGCCTTATTGTTGTTAAGTGCCTTGGTGTTGGTTCAGACTTAAGCAACACTGTATAGAGTTTCTGATGAGTGACTAGTGGGTTTGAGCCATCAATCTTGAGGTTAGAAGTCTAGTTTTTATCCTACAGTGTCATACTATTCATTGGAGTCAGCTGCTTTTGATGTAGTTATTCAAAAAATCTTTCCACGTTTTATTCAGTAGCTTCTTTGTGTCAAAAACTCAATTGTATTTAAAATAAAATGAAGTGTTTCTGTGTGTGTAACTTAGTCCTGCATCTTATTCTTATTTCTCATTCAGTAACTTTGCTCCAGAAATCCTTAGGTCTCCTCTGCATCAGTCTTTCATCTCAGCTGCAAAATTGTATTCAGTAAACAAACACACTATTAAAGCCATTCCATAAAACAGACCTGTTCTTAAATTCATCTGTCCTTTTATATCTTTCCTCATTTATCTGCTCACCTTAAAGTTCACAGTTTTTGTTTGTTCTGTTTTTGCTATGTTGATTAGCTCATACTTTCCCTCTGTAGTCCCTCTTTGAATCCACTCTCATAAATCTATTGCTTCACAAAACTAATCCAGTGAAGTTCAATAATAACATTTTGCTAAACCCAGTGGCTAAACTGCTACCTTAATCTTATTTGATTTATCAGCAAGAAATGATCAATCATTCCTAGGATCATCCTTTCTCCTTTATACACTACTTACTACTGCTGTCTAGCACTAAAGTTTACTTTTTTTTTTTTTTTTCCTACTACCTCACTGGTCATTCCTTTTCATGAGGCCTTTACTTCATTTTCCCCTTATTTTTCCTAGTGAAAGTAAAAACATCTCCTCCATGTGCAGAAATTTCTTTGCAGTCAAGTGCCAGGACCACTGCTCCTGCCCCATTGTATGCTCAACCACAGGCTTTTCCCTAGCTTTTAGGATCGGAAAGGAGTCCTGGTGGTGCTGAGTTAGGCATTGGACTGTTAACCATAAGGTCAGTGATCCACAGGAGAAAGATGGGGTTGTCTTCTCCCATAAAGATTTATAGCCTCAGAAACCCTACCTAGAATCACTATGTGTCAGAATCGACTGCAATGAAAGTAGTTTGACTTGTTTTTTACTGGAGTACTGTTGTTGTTGTTGTTGAGTGCCATCGAGTCAGTACCAACTCATTGTGACCTTATGCACAGCAGAATGAAATGCTATCTGGTCCTGCACCAACCCCACAATCACTGATATGCTTAAGCCCATTACTTCTACCATTGTGCCAATGCATCTCATTGCGAGTATTGCTGTTTTTCTCTTACACTCCACTGTGCCATGCATGATGTCCTTTTGCTAGGACTGGTCCCAAATGTTAATACGTCCAAAATATGAGAGATGAAGTCTGCATCCTGACTTCAAGGAAGCATTCTTATACTTCTTCCAACACAGAATGTTTGTTCTTTTAGTAATCCATGGAGCACTACACAGTTCAATTCATTGCATTCTGATCTCCCTGCCTTTTTCTAGGATCTCTCCTTACCATTAAGAGTTTATTTTTACTATTAGAAATAGGATGTCCAAGGGGACACAGCCCAACATCAGAATGTATAGCTTGGTGACAGACATTGGGGCTTGATTTTAGGTTCTAATTGACTTTTGGCTGACTGTACTTGTACATTTGTGGTATATGCATTGTTGAAGTATACTTTGTGCAAGACCAACTGGTCCTCTTATTCCTTCTAGATTGTTGAACCTCCTCCAGAATCCTACTTTGTTCATTTCCCAAAAGGAATGTTTCAAAATTTTCTTCACTGTATTATCTGCCTTATTAGCTTTAAGTCTGAATGAATTGTTGCATCTATCATTGAAATTCAAATAGAACATACATGTTTTAAAGTCAATACTTGAATGGATCTGTACTTACTTAGCAGATTCATCTACGTTTTTTAAAAAAGATGCACATAACTAGAATTTACATTAATTCTTGCCAGCTGATTATTCCTCTACCAACTTCTTAATATGTCCATTAGGACTAGCTCATTTAAGAACTATGTATGGGCATTGGCTTCATATCTATCATTCCATTCCTGATAGCTCAGGGATTCTTTGGGAATGAATCCATCTCTAAATAAGAAGTGAGTAGTTGAGTCAATTGACTATTCCTGATAATAAACCTTTACCTCTGCTAGTGTTATACTTTCCTTACTGATATGTTCCCAGGTTGAATAAGAAATATATATTCGTAGAAAGCATCTATATTCTTGTTGATCCATTGAAAAATGAGAGCACTTATCATTGGGATAGTTCTAAGAATGGTGTTAAGCAGACAAAGCAATCTATATTCTTAAATATGCTTTCCTTTGCTGAAAAAGCTATTTAGCTTTAAACTAGATTTAACAAGATTTAGAAATGCCTGAGAAGGACATTTCTGAAAAACAATGTCAGAAAAGATTTTGTAATAAATAGTCTGTTGACTATAGTGCATTGCTTTCTTTTTGTCCTCTGCCAAGTTTTATATGACTTTCTAAATAATTGTTGTTGTTGTTAAGTGTCATCAAGTCGATTCCGACCCATAGCAACCCTGTACAGGGTTTCCAAGACTCTAAATAATAGGACACTATTATTTATTACTTCACCATTTGTCTTTCAGTTTCTCCTACTGTAGTGGCTTCAATTTTGTTATGGTACTGGAAGATATGTCTCTGGTATTTTAAATACCAGCAGGGTCACCCTTGGTGGACAGATTTCAGTGGGACTTCCAGACAAAGACAGACTAGAAAGAAGGAAAGGTAAACTACTTCTGAATATTTAACCATTGATAACCTTATAAAGAGCATTGGAACATTGTCAAATATAGTGCCAGAAGATGAAAATATTGTGAAAAGTACCAGAAAATCATCAAATATGTTGCTGGAAGATGAGCCATACAAGTTGGAACCTACTCACAATATGACTGGGAAGAGCTGACGTTTCAAAGAAGGGTGGACAGTCATAACACAAATGGAGTAAAGCTTTTGAGACCTTCATTTGTTGATGTGGCAAAGCTAAAAAATGTGAAACAGCTACAATATCAATTTCTGTGTTCCATTTCATTTTTTGACAACTTCCAATTTTCCCTTGACTCATACTTCATACATTCCATGTTCCAATCAGAATTTAGAGACTTTCTCAGGAA
>NW_006408818.1:277796-281784 GCF_000296735.1 Chrysochloris asiatica
CAACTTTTACAGTCTGGTGCATTAACCCACAGCGCCACATGAGATTGCATGTAGTAGTCATGAAAGAAAACAACATTTCATTAGGCAAATCTGCTTCATGAAGTTTTTTTTGAAGTGTTCAAGAACAAAGATATCAATTTAAGGACAAATGTGAGCCTGATGTAAATTATGGTATTTTCAATTCCTATGTGAAAGTAGGACAATAAACAAAGAAGAAAAGTTAGAATTGATGCATGGACTGTCAGAAGAACAAACAAGTCTGTGTTGGAAGAAGTATAGACAAAATGATCCTTTGAAGCCAAATTGCCCACCAGACTTTGTCTCTCATACTTTAGCAATATTATTAGGAGGGTCCAGTCCATGGAGTAGGACATGCTTGGTAAAATGAAGCATCAGAGAAAAAGAGAGAGACCCCCAACAAGATGGACTCGTACAGTGTCAGTAACTTAGGATTCAAGCATGGCAACAATTGTGAGGATGGCCCAGAGCAGGACAGTGTTTCTTTCTGTTGTGCATAGTGTCTCTATGAGTCAGAACTGACTCTAAGACACCTAACAATGATAATGTTACTGATGATTTAACTTCATGACATAATCCAGTGTTTTGTGTGTTTTCTTGAAAAACAATACACATATGTTTGTGTGTAAAGATATATTTTTTAAAAAGAAAGCTCAGCTTCCAAATGGGCTACTTTTAAAGAAAGATTTTGCTTGAGTATTTTTAAATCCTTCATAACTAGGTGTAGGTATTATTATGTTATAGTACAAGTAGCATCCTTAAAGGGTTGTATATGTATATGACTCTTGGTTTTTAGGATTTGCTAACATTTGCTTACAGAAAAAGACTATTATTTAGCTGTGTAAAGGTAAAGATTATCTGATTGTATCTATCTGTACAATGTTCTGGGTTTTCATAAATAAGGCTGGTAATATAAATACACATAAATATTTGTGGTTTGCAGTTCCACAATTTACTTATATTTAAGGATTTTATACTTTCAAAGCTGGAGAGTAGCTTTCATTATTTTCAGTTTTATATTCAAAAGATAAACTAGTATTTGGAAAATTACTCAAGGTCAGTTATCTAGCTATTGGACAGAGTTGACTTGACAGTTTTTGCTACAATATCAAAGTCACATCTGATAGTAACTAAAACTGCTCAAAGCAAATTGTATATTTTTATCCCTACAGTTGATTTATCCTCCAAGTCCATTAAAGTTTAATTCTATGAAATTTATACTCCATAACATAACATGTTTGTAAATTAAAAATAAAAACTTAAAACATATGTAAACTATATCTTAACCAAATACCTATTGCTTAAAATATCAAATATTGCTCATCTATAATGTGAACTTTAGTGATTAAAATTATACATGAGAAAAATTCACAATGATCAGTTTGGTTTATGTTTAGCCATACATATGGATACCATTGGAATTATGTGTCAAAAAAATTGCATCTTGTAAATTTCTGTGAACCAGTGTAAACAGCACTGGAGTGTCCCACTTCATTAAAATTGTTGCTGTACAATCAATATTTATAGCTGTGCTAAAATATTGCTTAGTGATGCTTTAAATCCATTTACTGCTTGCCTTCTGAAAGTATAGTACATGTTCAGAGCAGATCTAAGCCTTGCAGTCCCTTTGACAATGAATCACAAGTTTGCTCTCTAGACCAGATGCTGGCCATTATATTTTCTCTCAGGTCTCAAGATAATTTAGAGGAGAGATGAGCTGGCCAATTCCCCAGGCAGATCTGTCCTATTCATTCCTATAATCACTGTAATAGTCTAGGGATACCTGGCACATAGAAGAGGAAAATTTCTTTTTCCTTTTTTTTTCTTGAAGCTCAGCAATTGTTAGGAGAATCTGAGAGGGGAAAACTGAGTGATTATTAGATAATCATTTGCACATAAGCATCAAAAATCTCTGTTCTCCTAACAGTCAAAACATCATCTACTTATGAGTATTATGATGATTTAGAAAATTCCTAAGTAGTTCAACAGATGAATGTCAACTGTAATATGTATATGATGTCTATGATATATATGATTGTTTTTGTTAAGTGCTGTCAAGTCGAGTTGATTCTGATTCATAATAGATTTATATAGGTCTTTCAAGAAAAAGATGGTACATTTGAAGCACCTACCTTGAGGTTAGCAGTCTTGGACTTATTCTACTGTACTGCAGTGCCTTGACATGGCACTGTAAGATAAGTATGGAATTGCTAACCTCATGTTCAACCCTACTATCACACCTCAGATACCATTGAACAGATTCTATACAGAGTCACTATGAGTTGGAACCAACATGATGGCATGTAACAGCAGCATACACACACACAAAACATACACATGTTTATATGCACAAACATATATATTGTTGTTGTTAAGTGTCATCAAGTTGATTCTGACACACATACATAAATGCAGTTACCTGGTGTGGCACTAGAGTTTGGGTTTATGCACTAGACTACAAAGTTGGTTTGAACCACAAGGTTGGTGATTCAAGCTCACCAGCTGCTCCTTGGAAAGCCTATACAGGGTTGCTACAGGTTGGAACATGACTGGACAGCACTTAACAACAACAACAACAACAACAAGAAACATAGCATAAATACACTTATACATATTGATGTTGTTAAGTGCTGTTGAGTTGGTTCCAACTTATAATGACCCAGTATAGGATTTATTGACTACGCAAAGGCTTTTGATTGTGTGGATCATGACAAGCTATGGACAACATTGTGAAGTATGAGTATTCTGGAACGCTTAATTGTGCTAATGAGAAATCTGTACATGGACCACAAGGCAGTTGTTTGAACAGAACAGGGGAACACTGAATGGTTTAAAATTAAGAAAGGTGTGCGACAAGGGTATATTTTTTCACCATTCTTATTCAACCTGTATGCTGAGCAAATAATCCAAGGCACTGTGTTCTATGAAGAAAAATGTGGCATCAAGATTGGAGAAAGACTCCTTAACAACCTTTGATATGCAGATGATACAACTTTGCTTGCTGAAAGTGAAGAGGATTTGAAACATTTACTGATGAAGATCAAAGAGCACAGCCTTTGGTATGGAATGCATCTCAGTGTAAAGAAAACAAAAATCCTCACCACTGAACCAATAAACAACATTCTTATCATTGGAGAAAAGATGGAAGTTGTCAAGGACTTCATTCTTGGATCAACTATCAACACTCACAGAAGCAGCAGTCAATAAATCAAATGACATATTGCATTAGAAATACGTGCTGCACAAGACCTTTTTAAAGCATTGAAGAGCAAAGATGTCAGATTGAGGACTAAGGTGTGCCTGACGTCCAAGCCATGGTATTTTCAATAACCTCATATTCATGAGAAGGCTGGACAGTGGATAAGGAAGACCATAGAAGAATTGATGGTTTTCAGTTATTTTGTTGGAGGAGAATATGGAAAGTGCCATGGGCTGCCATAAGAATCAATAGATCCATTTTGGAAGAAGTGCAGCCAGAGTGCTCCTTGGAAGCCAAGATGGCCAAACATTGTCTCTCATACTACGGACATATTGTCAGGAGGGACCAGTCACTGGAGAAGGACATAATGTTTGGTAAGGTGCAGGGTCAGATAAAAAGAGGAAGACCCCCAACAAGATGGATTGGCCAACTGGCAGCATCGATGGACTCAATGTGGCAACATTAGTGAGGCTGGCCCAGGACTGGGCATTGTTTCGTTCTGCTGTGCGTATGGTTGCTATGAGTCAGTATCTACTTAATGGCACCAAACAAAAATGACAAATACAGGATTTCTGAGGAGAGGCCTTGTATTTTTTTCTTTAGTTCATTCGTCTTAAGAATACAGTGTGTGTTGTTCATTTAGTTTTTATAACGCTTGGTCTTTGCACAGTCTATTATTAGGCTCAAAAAAAAAAAAGAAAAGAAAAAGCCAAAACTCAAACAAACCAATTGCTTTTAAGTCAATTGTGACACTTGATGGTCTATCTCTAT
>NW_006408818.1:282364-290032 GCF_000296735.1 Chrysochloris asiatica
ATGCAATATGTGCTTTGATGTTTTGACTGCTGTTTCCATAAGCGTTGATGGTTGATCTGAGCAAAACGAAGTCTTTGACAACTTTAATTTTTTCTCTATTTATATGGATGCTGTTTATTGGTCCAGTGATGAGGACTTTTGTTTTCTTTATATTGAGATGCAACCCATATGGAAGGTTGTGGTCTTTGATGTGTGAATTTGAATAATAGTTGCATTAACTGGTGTTCCTTGTAGGCCTATGGAGCTTATCCATTTATAAACAGTATTATACTTCAAGATTGTTGCTGTTGTTAACTCATCGCGACCCTGTATAGGATTTCAGAGGAATGGCTGGTGAGTTTGAACTGAACTTATAGTCAAGTGCTTATGCTTAAACACCAGCCAGAACTCCGTACTTTAAGATATATCTTGAAAATAGTTTTGTGGCAATGAATGTGAAGTCATTCCTCTTCAATTTGCTGTTCCTGGCATAGAAAATTATACAGTCGTCAGATTCAAAATAGCCGATAACAATCCATTTCAGCTCACTAAGGCTATGATCTTTATATGCTCTGTTTCATTTTTGACAACTTCCACTTTTCCCAGATTCATACATTCCACATCCTGATTATTAATGTATGATTACATCTGTTTCTTGGCAAGAAATGAAAGTCTGGAAAGCCAAACTTCATCCATATCATTAAGGTCAACTCTACGTTGAGCAGGCAGCTCTTCTTCAGTTTTATTTTGACTTCCAGCCTGAAGGGTTCATTTTCTAACATTATATCTGACCATACCCTGCTGCTGTTCATCAAATTTTCATTGGTTGACCATTTAGAATTAGTTGATCTCTCCTTCTGTATTAAACTGAAAGCTTTGCTGAAATCTATACACCATGGGTTACCCTGCTGCTATTTAAATTATTGGTGGTATAGCTTCCAACATCACAACACAAATTACCACTGTACAACAAACTGACAGGAAAGTGGTGATATATAAGGTTGTGTTGTTGTTGTTGTTGTTGTTGTTGTGACGTGCTGTCAAGTCTGTTCCAATGTGTAGTTACCATGCATAGGGTTTCCTAGGATCAGCTGATGAGCTTGAACTGCTGACCTTGCAGTTCAAATGGCTTTGCAGTTGGCACATTAACCCACAGTGCCACACCATGGGATTAGGAATGTTAAATAATTTTATGGATATGAAAACTGAGCCATAGAGAATCTGATAATTAGTCCACAGTCAAAATTTAGATTCAAAACTTGATTTCCAATCCTAAATGGTTAACCAGTAAGTGCTGGCATATGTATCTTCCATGTAGGTATTTATACTGTATTGTAAGATTAGGCCTGACATGCTAACTGCAATGTCAGAAGTTCAAACCCACCAGCATTCCTTGGAAATTCTACATATACTATCTATTAGTCAGAACTAACTTGATGTCTCTTAAGAACACCAACAATCTTCTTGAACTAATATTTAGATTTTTTTTATCAATGTTTATTTATGATTACCTTTATACAGATTTCAAGGTATTTTTGTTATCATGTCTCCATTTTCTGTTTATCTGTATTATTTGATTGTTTTGCTAAAATATTTCAACTTTTTGTAATAAAGTTGGATGGTAAAAATAAATAGGATTGTAACTGGAGTTGGCAGACCTGAATCATGACATTTTCTTGTTCTATATCTCTGAAACATTATACAGATTCTTGTATTCTCATTATTGCATCAGAAAAATGAAATGGTTGCCAATTCAGTATCACTGAGGTCTATTAGTACTATAAAATGTTTAGATGTGATATTGTAACATCAATAATTTTGATGAATTCTTAAAGTCTTTTGACCTTATAAATTGGACTGGGAGGGCTCATGCATATGTAGTGAGAACTCCAAATAATTAATTATCTATTTAAAAAATGTCATTAATCTATCAATCTCTAGCAAAAAAATTATTATATCATTCATTTCTTAAAGTATATAACAGCTAATATATGTATATAGGAGTCCTGGTGTGGCACTGTGGATTAATGTGTAAGACTGCAAAGCCGTTTGAACTGCAAGGTCGGTGGTACAAGCTCACCAACTGCTCCTTGGAAACCCTATACAGGGTCACTATCAGTCAGAATCAACTCACCGGTACTTAACAACAACAATAATATCTGTATATAGAAAAACCTTAAGAGCTGTATATGAAAAAAACAGCCATTCTATTAGCTATGTTAATATATATTGAGTACTCCAAATAATTAATTATATATTTTTAAAATTTCATTAATCTATCAATCTGTAGCAAAAAATTACTATTATAGTTTTGCTTTTTATAAGCAGAATACATGTATGTTAAATAGAAATGTCACGCATAGAAACATTAAATAAGCACTAAACATAGTTTAACATTTTTAATTCCTAATTTAATCATACTTCATTTTATGTTTCATGCTGTTGTTTAAGATATATAATTTTAATTAAAAAAAAAAAAAAAACAGTGGCCATGAAATTCGAGGTCAGAGGTCCAGGACTTCAATTAACTTTAAGAATGTGTTTTTGTATTTTTGTTTGATAACCTAAGGCATTACTAGAAGCAAACATATAAGAATTACAAACAAAAGACCCTGAAAAACATAATTAATCTTGAACGATTACAGGATTCATATCATACAAGCACTACAAATTAGCTAGCTGTGGATTATGTAGTCATTTCCCTAAAATGTAGATCACAGATTATGTGAATAAACCATTGAGATTTTACAGAAAATTAATTTTTACAAAAAATATTCTGTGTAACAAAATGCACATCAATAATATTTGAGCAATAGTAATTTCTTTTTAATATATAGAAGTTAAACTATTAGTAGTTCTAACTACTGATCCTTCCTGTTTGTTCCATCCTTTGCATTTCAATCACAGGTTATTATCAATATATGTTAAATGCATTTTTGATCCATTGTAGACTGAAAAAGTTGGTTGAAGTTTTCAATTTCATCATCACTGACTTTACTGATTGGTACATAAATTTGAATAATAGCGGTCTACCTGTGCTGTTGTAGGTGCCATCAAGTTAGTGCTGACTCATAGCGACACTCATAGTGTTTCAACAGAATGAAACACTCCCTGGTCCTAGGCCAACCTCACAATTGTTACCGCACTTGAGCCCATTTATGCTGCCATTTTTACCTCTAGTTGTATGGATATTATCATATTACAGACAGTATTCTATTTCGAGATATATCATGAAATGTCATTTGTGCTAATGACTGTGGTGTCATTCTTCTTCAGTTTGTCAAAAAGTTTGTAGAAAAAAAACCAATTGTCTTTTAATTTCATTTTTTGATGAACTTTGTAAAGCCCCTTGTATTTACAATCATAATGTATGGGTATAATATGTAGTGTGTGCTAAGACAATAACAACAAACTTATGTGAGCTATCAATCTAACACAGACATTGTTGGTTATAAACAGACTTTGTTGTTGTTATGTGCCACAAAGCCGGTTTCGACTCATAGCGACACTGTACAGGGTTTCCAAGGCTGTAAATCTTTAATGAGGAGCAGAAAGCCTCATCTTTCTCCTGCAGAACAGCTGGTAGTTTTGAACTGCTGACCTTGTGGCTCGCAGCCCATTTCATAACCACTATGCTACCAGAACGCCTTATAAACAGAGTTAAGATACTGTTTTTAATAGATTTGAGAACCATCAAAAAAGTTATCTTGTAATGCTTTTGATCGCATCCTTTGCTATAAATTTTGAAAGCTCCCATTATGAAGTGAGATTCAGGAATGTGAATTCCCAGCATGCCACATCATGCTGAACAGAAGGAAAGACTAACTCACTTTGTCAGAAGCAATATCTTAAAACAAAACATTAAAATGCTTCAAGTGTTTCTGCATGAACTTAAGCATTTTAACATGTATAAGTTTTGTTATATTATTATCTATTGGAGAAGGCAAATTTTTAAGTAATGCATAGGTACTCCAAGATACAAATAAAAATATTTTCAGTGACTATCACACATTTAGAATGCCATTAATACATTTTATAGCTCTAGGATATGTCTTTCAAAATTATGCTAACACATTGGAATTTGAAAAAGATAAAAATATCCCTTTTCTCTAAAACAATATATATGACATTTCAGAAGTGCAAGGTATAAAGGAAGAAATGTCATCCATGAAAATGACAGAAAGGACAACCAATCACACTGCCAGAGATATGCCATAGCTAAAGGCGATTCCAAATTCACTGTACAGCTTGATTAGACTTCGAAAAGCCTGATGTGCAAATGTGACATTGGATATGGAATTGTAGTTGAGGAAATATATGGAAAACAAACATGCTTTATTTATCTTTATGGTATTAAGATTCCTAATATTGTCATGGAAATGTGACTCGAAATACTGTGTACTATTTAATAAAAGACTACATACATATTCACAATTAATGATCTCATATTCATAATTGTTGTTGTTGTTGTTGTTGTTAAGCACTGTGGAGTCGATTCCGACTCATAGTGACCCTGCACAGGGTTTCCGAGGCTGCAAATCTTTACGGGGGCTGAAAGCCTCATCTTTCTCCGGCGGAACAGCTGGTAGTTTCAAAATGCCAACCTTGAGGTTAGCAGCCCTATTCGTAAACACTACACTACCAGAGCTCCTTCATAGTCATAATTACTTAATATAAAATTGAATCATTTGTATATTGTAACCTCATCAGATTATTTTTATATGAGAGGATATACAAAATATCACATTTTAAGGAAAGTAAGTTTTTTTAGTATCCTGTGGTGTGGTTATATCATGGTGGTGTTGATTGGCGCAGTCAAATTGGTTCTAACTCACAGCTAGCCTATGCACAACAGAACGAAACAATGCCTAGTCCTGTGCCAGGCTCACAATTGTTACATTTTTGTTCATTGCTCCTGCCACTGTCCCAATCCATCTCATTGCAGTCTCCCTCTTTTTCACTGACCCTTTAATTTATGAAGCATGATATCCTGCTCCAGGGAATGGTTCCTCCTGATAACAAAGTTTCACCATTTCAGCCTTTAAGGAGCATTCTGGCTGTTCTTCTCAAACAGATTTCTTTGTTTTTCTGGAAGTCAATAATATGTTTAAAATTCTTATCCAACAATGTAATTCAAATTCATCAATTCTTATATGGTCTCCCTTGCTCATTGCCTACTTTTTACATGCATATGAGGTTATTGAAAATACCATGGCTGGGTTCTGGCACACTTTAGTCCTTAAACTGACATCTTGGATTTTGAATACTTTGAAGAGTTCTTATGCAGCAGATTTGCCTGGTCTTGTTTGATTTCTTGGCTGCTGCTTCCATGCTCATAATGGATAGTGATATTATGGCATATTAAACTTCAAAATGTTGAAATGTAATATTTTATGACAATGTAGTTAACTTTACACACACACACAATAATGCAAATTTCATTTCCTGAAACAATTGTCTTTTCAAATAATTCCTGTAAAATACATGTTGTAAATTTAGTTCAATAACTCCAGTATTTTTCATGAAAAAATAAATAAATTCTAAAACTTACTCATATATGTATATGAAAAGTGTTTAAAGAAATCAGTATTCTGTGTATGAAATGGAAACAGTTCTAGACATTTTTCATTTAAAACCCATTTTGAGAAGCAGGAAATTGCATGGATTGACAATATTGGAAGAGTTGAAGGAGAGGACTTCAGGGCTTGTGCTTGGACCCTATTTCATGGCTCAGTTACCTCAATCCAGAAGTCCAGAAACCACTTCAATCACGCATATCACTACCACAACTGCCTTCTCCTCACATCCTGAGACACACTCTCAGGAATGCAGACTCCAGCCCACAAGAATTCCCATCACTTGCTTCTCACTCACTTTTGTTCCAGGAAGACCATTTCCTGTTTCTCTACCACCCTTGAAATTTCTCATTGATAAATTTCATCAACAGAAATAACATCATAGAATTGTGTAGAATCCAAGTATGAGAATCAGAGCAAACAGTTTTTAGTTTTAAGCATCTGAGATACTAAAGTAAACAATGCAAGGATGAGGACGTATACCAAAACCTAGTAAATACTGTTGAGCACAATACATTCCTTGCTATTTAATATCTATGTTTTAAAGATCATTGCAATTTATCTTTAAATGGGACAACATTTAAGGGAAAGAATGGTAATTGAGCTAAATTGGAGGAAATCAAGTTTATGTAATTTAGAATTGAGATATATACAGATGATTAGGAATGGTGTCATAAGAAACTAACATAGCCAGATTTTATTTGTTAAACTAATATGACATATTCAAAATTGATTGGGAGTGGTGAGTTATGAATAATTAGGCTAATGTTCTACTATATAGTATAAACCAGGTAAATATTTGTGATATGCAATATGAGACTGTAAGTGGTTATGTTAAACAAAACAAATCCTCCTATACTTTGTCTGGAGAGTGAGGAAAAGGGAATTACCAAAGTTAAATTACACATTTCAAGTTCTAGTAACTCTATGAATGCAAGTGCCATATATAGAGATTAAGAGCCATTGGACTAGGTTTTGACAATATCTAAATTTTATTGGGTTCATTTAAAATTGGTGTGTTCTCTGATGTTCAAAGCAAGGTATAGAATAGACATTTTAATGTTGTTAAATTGCCTTTAAGCTGGTTCCGACTCTTAGCAACCCTGTGTAGTGTTTCTGAGGAGTAGCTGGTGGGTTTGAACTGCCGACTTTGTGGTTTACAGTCCAGTGCTGATACTACAGTGCCACACAAGGAGTCCAAGAACTTTAATATAGACTTGGAATTCAGGACTATGAGCTCAGCTAAGATGTAAGCTTTTATTTTGTTTTTGTTTTTTTCCCCTTTTAGGATCAAGCAGTGTTTTGTTCTGTAGGGTTGTTATGAGTAGGTACCGACTCAATGGCACCTAACAACAACAACAAGTGTGGATATTGTTTCTTAAGCTTCTACAATAATGGTCCTATGCAGTATTTCTCCTTTGAGATTTAAGTTTTAATGTTCCAAACACATGGATGATAATAAAATTCATTATTTTTTATGAGACAATTAAAAAAAAGACTATTGCTTAAAGTGGAAAAGACTCAATATGATTCTTGAATAATGTCATATAAAACTCCAAGAAAGAGAATACTTTTTGAGGAATATTCAAGTGAGTAAAACGTTGGTTAATCAAGTGGGCTGAGAATTGAAATGTCTTCATTTTTCTTACCATTTTTGCTGTTGTTAAGTGCTTTTGAGTTTGCTGGATTCAGAGACCTATATTTGTTGTTGTTGTGAAGTGTTGTCGAGTCAGTTCGGACCCATAGCGGCCCTGTATAATGTTTCCAAGGAGCAGCTGATGAGCTTGAACTACCAACCTTGCAGTTCAAATGACTTTTCGTCTGGTGCATTAACCCACAGCACCACACCAGGACTCCAGAGACCTATATAGGATTTCCAAAATGTGGCTGGTGGGTTTGAATGGCACCACATCAGGACTTCATTTTAGCTATGAGAAAATTAATGACATTTTCAAGAGCTTTGATAGGGTAGTTGTTACTAGTAGGGCTGCTAACCTCACCATCAGAAGTTCAAAACTTCTAGTTGTTCAGCAGACTAAAGATGAGCCTTTTTCTTCCAGTAAAGATTTACAGCTTTGTAAACTCTATAAAGTGTTGCTGTGAGTCAGAACTG
>NW_006408818.1:290777-292629 GCF_000296735.1 Chrysochloris asiatica
TGGTCCAGGATCGAGCAGGGTTTCGTTCTGCCATGCATAAAGTTGCTATGAGTTGGTATCAACTCGATGGCACCTAACAACAACAACAAAATGTATAACTCTGAAATCCATGGAATAGTTCTTTACTGTAATGTGTAGGGTTATCATGATTGGAAACCACTCAATGGGTTTTGTTTTGATTTTGACAAGAGCTAATGGAGTGCTGGTTTGGCACAAAAGGATAAGTACTTGACCAAAAGGTCAGGTTCAACCACAGAGTCGATGGTTTAAACTTACTAGCTGATCCTTGGAAACCCTATACAGGGTCGCTATGGGTAGAACCCTACTGGACAGCACACAGCAACAACAGTGTAATCCAAGTGTCTTGGTGGAGTATTGTAGGATAAGCACTAGACTACTAACCACAAAATAGGTGGTTCAAAGTGACCACTGACTTCTTGGAAATCAGTTACCTGTTTTCTCTGAGTTAGAACCAACTCAGTGGCACTTAATAGCAAGAATTTAGTCAAGGACTTACGGTTTGGGCAGCAGCAGAGAAAGCCATGTAAAGAATCCTCTGTGGGGAAGGGATTGATAACCCACAGAAACAGCACTCACAAAACACCAGAACTCTGAATCAATGATTAGGTCCAAGACATCAGTTTTCCACACTCAGAAGTAAAAAATCATGATATAAAGGAAAATACTGAGAGTTAGAAATCTGGAGAAGGGACGCCCTCTGCAGCCACCCTGCCTGCGCAGAGTTAGAGGGCAGCGCTACAGCCACACCAGCATAGGGAACAGATGTTAAAAGCGGTGTAGGGACATTTGCAAAAGGCGGTATGGGAGACTCTACACATTTTTTCCTCCTCTTACCTGCCATGCCTTCCTTGACCAGCCCAGATGCCTTCAGGCAGATGGGTGTGAACCCCCCTCCCCCCAAAAAAAAGTCCAGTGCTGACCCCACAGTATTCCCATGGTACAGAGAGAAAGAGCTTGGTTTCTTCTTATAATGTCAGCCTCAGGGATGCAGCCCTAAAATTGACTTCTGTGGGACCCTTCATGTCTGTTTGCTGTGGAGTCGGTTCCCATTTGTGGTGGGGTTTCTGAGGCTGTGGGTCTTTGCAGGAGTGGAGCACCTCTCTTTCTCCCATGGAATGGCTGGTGGTTTCAAGTTGCTGAACTTGCAGCTTGCAGCACAATTTGTGGTCGCTGTGCTACCAGAGCTCCTTGTTGTTGTTATGTGCCGTAGAGTCGGTTTCAACCCATAGCAACCCTATACAGGTTTCTGAAGCTGTAAATCTTTACAGGTGCAGAAAGCCTCATCTTTCTCCCATGGAGTGGCTGGTAATATCAAACTGCTGACCTTAAGGTTCGCAGCTCAATTCGTAACCACTACACTATCAGAGCTCCTTTATGCAGGCCTAAATAGCAAGTAAAAAGCAGGCACTTCATGACAGACACACAAACCATAGAACAATATGTAAAACCCCAACATAAAGGACTCAAATATCTCGAGAATTATGCTGTGCACACATAAATACCTAACTGACCTTCAGAGACAAACATTTTGGACAGTCTTTCTCCCATTAACTTCTCAATATCTTATCTGCGCACCTCCACAGTGGTGACTTGAGAAGGGCCCTGAGTGAGCAGACACCCCTACCCACTGCTAGAGGCTTCTACAATGCACACATGCTACACTGCTGGTGTAGCATGGGGCAGTTGGCCACAGTTTTATTTTTGTTTCAAAGTGGTGGTTTTTGTCTCTGCATTTACATTGATTCTGCTTTTGGTCCTTTTGATCACACATATTTCCTGGAGGTGGGAGCTTTTTCTCCATACATTACCCAGAAGAGACAGCAATTGTGAC
>NW_006408818.1:313948-347269 GCF_000296735.1 Chrysochloris asiatica
TTCTCTTCTCCCTGGCCACTCTTCGTATTTTTTTTCCTTGTCTTTGGTTTTGGAGAGCTTGATTATTATATGTCTTGGAGATTTTCTTTTGGGGTCTATCCTTCTTGGGGTACATTGGGTTTCTTAAATGTTTATTTTCTCATCTTTGAAGATGTTAGGAAGTTTTCTTCCAGAAGCTTTTCAACTATTTCCTCTGTGGACTTCTTTGATTCTTCTTGTTCCAGAATGCCAATAATTCTTACATTATTCCTCTTCATGTTATCCAGGATGTATCTTAGATTGTCTTCAGATTGTTTTATCCTTTTAGCTGCTTGTTGTTCAATCTTGGCCGTACTGAGGGATTTGTCTTCCAGTTTGCTAGTTCTGGCTTCCATCTCTTCTAGTCTTCTCCTTTCCCCTTTCAGGCTATTGTCTATTTCTGATATCTTATTATTGATAGCCTGGACATCTTTTTGCAGGTTTTGAATTGTTTCTAATGCTGTGTCAATCCTATTTGATTGTTCTTACAGTACTTTCCTTACTTCTTCCTTGTTTTCCTTGACCCCTTTTCAAAGTATTTGAATTTGTTTCCATATCATTCTTCTGAATTCCCTCTCAGGCAAATCCAGAACCCACTCTTCCTCCTCTTTAATACCTTTGTCTGTCTCCAGCTCATTTGTATCTGCTGATCTCTTCTGCTTTTGGAAATGTTTTGATGTTAATTGTTTCTTGTTGAGCATGATTAGTCTTATTTTGTTATAATTATTATTGATACGATCAGGAGATAGGCGTCTCTTATTGTCTGTATTATGTATTAGGTGAGGTTAGGTCTTGTCTATGTGGAGGCTGCAGCGGGCAAGCCCCCACGGTGCGAGTGTGCAGCAGTGGTGGGGCCAGTGGAGGCGTGCAGTTCAAAGGGGTAGTGCAGTGGGGGAGTGCCACTCAGGCGGGTAGGTGGAATCTGTGTCTGATGACGTCAGAGAGTCGCCATATTTTTCCTGCTCTCTGTGCCCTGGTTAAACTACTTTTCTTGCCTGCTATATGTGTTGAGATTTCACGCTAGGGCAGAGAACCCTCCTCCTCTTCAATTTTTCTTTTCTTTTTTTTTTCTGTTTCTTGCGTTTTTGTCCGCTTGAAATTCCTCTTTACTAGTATTGCGGCTCTCCATATGGGCTGGCTCCAGGCCTGCCCTCAAAGCTCTACAGGGATGGGGCAGTCTCTGCCCACAGTAGCGGGTGAAAGTTCAAAATGCTCAAAACTCCTCCGTGGTGTGATTTTAAAAAAAGTGAGTCCAGAAGGTAGATGCCCTGAGTTTTATGGTGGTTGGAAGGCTCTGAGTCTGCTACAGAATGGATTCCTTCATGCGGTCTCCCCCTTTGTCCCTGGAGCCCTTCTTACCCATGTTGTCTTGCCTCAGTGGGTACCGGAAGTCTCCCGTTTTGTTGTTTTTGTTAAATGTTATCAAGTTGGGTCTGACTCTGACATTGTATGGGGTATCTGAGGAGCAGATACTGGGTTTGGACCACCAACCTTACAGTTAGCAGTCCAGTGTTTACCCAACAGTGCCACAGCAGGACCTGTTGTTGTTGTTAGGTAGAGTTGAATTGGTTCTGACTCTTGATCCCATGTATAACAGAATGAAACCCTGCCTAGTCCTGCACCATCCTCACAATGCTTGCTATGTCTGAGTCTATTAGAGCAGAGATTTTGTCAACCATCTTCTTGAGGCTCTTTCTCTTTTTTGATGAACTTCCCCATTCATGATGTCTTTCTCCAAAGACTAGTCCTTCCTGATGACTTGTCCAAAGTACAGGAGATAAAGTCTAGCCATTCTTTGTGCCTTGCTGGGCATGATTGAGAATGGCCAGCAGAGGGCTCCTTAGGAGTAAGAAATATTTTTTTATCTGAATGGTGGTTATAGAACTCTGCCCTCAGTGAAATAATTCATCCAGCTACCTCAATGATTCGTCTTTTGTTCTCTCTAAGTACACTGTACTTCAATTAAATTATACACACACACACACGTATATAGGTTTGTGTGCAGCATAAACTATGCTGTATACATTTCTTTAATTAGCATTGTTGCTCTTAGCTATCATTTGAGTTGGCTTATTTTCATATTGAATTTATTATCTCTTATATTCTGTGCTGAACTAGTTAAGATATATTAGTGAGAAGTCAAACATTCAAAAATTTCACTGATAATATAGTATGATTATACATTTTCTCACCACTTAAAGATAAGCAAATAATCATGCATTTCCATGACTAATGTAACTAATTGAAATTCTATTTTGTAGATAGTAGGTGGAGTGTAAGAAGTTCTGGTGGCACTGTGGAGTAAGCATTGAGCTACTACTAACCGCAAGGTCTGCGGTTCAAACTCACCAGTCTGTGTGCAAGAGAAAGATGAGGTTACCTGTTCCTGTAAAGATTTATGGTCTCAGAACCATATAAAGAGTAAAGAACCCTGGTAGCATGTTGTTGTTGTTGTTAAGTGCCATTGAGTCGGGTCCAACCCATAGCGACCCTGTACAGGGTTTCCGAGGGTGTAAATCTTTACAGAAGTAGAAAGCCTCATCTTTCTCCCACGGAGCAGCTGGTAGTTTCGAACCGCTGACCTTAAGGTTCGCAGCCCAATTCGTAACCACTACGCTACCAGCATAGTAGTTACTAATTGGCTACTAACCAAAAGGTCAGCACCTTGAATCTACCAGCTACATGTCAATAGTTCAAATCGGCCAGATCCTCTACAGGAGAAAAGTGAAGTATTCTGATCTCATAAAAATTTGCATTCTCTGACACACTATACAGAGCTGTTATGAGTAAGAACTGAATCAAGTCGATGTCAGTCAGTTTGTTTTTTTTTGGTTTGAGATGGAGTGTAAATCTTCCTGAAGATAAAGTAAAGGACCAACATAATTTTTATTTAAACAAAAAAAGTTAAATTGAGGTGATTGTTTATTAAAATCTAGTTCAGTAAATTTATAATACCTTTAATATTTAGTAAATACCATGCCAGTGGCACCATGGGATAAGCACTAGACTGCAAGTGTTGTTTGAACCACAAGATCAGCTGTTCAAATCCACCAGCCACTCCTCAGAAATGCTATACCGGGTTGCTATGATTCAGAACCAAATTGACAACAGTTATAACAACAACGAGTTTCCTTGATCTTGCTATGTAATGCTCTGGTCAACCTCTTGGACTATATTCTTGACTTCTTTTAATGCCATTTGTAGAATCATCTCCATATTGGAGTTTAAACCATGCCCACTATCACATCATGCAAAGATAACTGGCTTCTAGTTCTTCTTGTTACAATTAAGCATTTGAGTGACCAGTAATGATTATATGCACACCATCTATAATGGATAATCCATAGTTTAAAAATGCTTTATTAACCAAGCCACTAGACAACCTTAAACTACTGTAATAGTTGTTGCTGTCGTTAGGTGCCATTGAGTCTGTAATAGTAGCAGTGACCGAATGAGAAGAGGCATGTCAGGAATGGAAAAATAAGAGGGCACTTAGTATCTCAAACTACCTAAGGCATGAAATAAAGGAGAGAATGAAATAGACCAAATACTTCTAGCAAGTCTTTAAAAGCATGTGTTTCCTTCCAACTATCCCTACTAGCTTCAGTGGAATCTTGTCAGGAGTTATCATCATACTTTAGTCCTCCATTGACATGTGTTTATTTCAAAGGTTAAGGCATCACTGTTTTTGAATGGCATAGGGTATAGATAAATGGAAAGGAGTTATCACTATTCTCCCTCTTTTTTTGAGTGTTTTGTTGTGAATTATGTGATAGTTTACATGGGCAAACATTAGCTTTACATTCATCCTATCGTATATCGTTTCATTGCCATGGTTACAATCCCCTCCATGCATCATCAACCAACCAAAGGACGTACCCCACAAGCCTGCCCCTGGTCCTCAGCACACAGCCCCTATCTCTCTCTGGCTCTAGAGTCCCCAGCCGCTGCATCTCTCCATGTCCTCACCTCTGCTTCCATCTCTGGCATCACTGTTTCTCTGGGTAGGGTCCCACATTCAGCTCTTATCCCTTGATGGTCCCAGGGCCCTCTGCTCCTGGATTGCAAAGTCAACCACTCCCCTCTTTTTGCTACAAAACATCTAACTTTACATTTCCAACCATCACAGTCATTCCTGATAATAATTATTCAGTATTGTGGGTTAATGCACCAGACTGCAAAGCCCTTTGAACTGCAAGGTCGGTGGTTCAAGCTTACCAGTCACTTCTTGGAAACTCTATGCAGGGTCGCTGTGGGTCAGAACTGACTCAATGGCACTTAACAATAACAGCATTATGCCACATGAGTGCTATCCTCATCTCCTTTCATCAACCCCAGCCAAACAAATTGGATACTTTTCAGTGGAGATTCTATCGTCCCCTGTGTCCTTTTGATCTAGGCTCCCTCTTGAAAGCTTGCTTAAAAGCCAGTCACTTTTTGCCTTTGTGGCCCCTCCCCCTGCCCCCCCACCCATTTTGGGTAGCCAATGCCCAAGTTGTCCATCCCTGTCTAACTGGTGTATTGAGGTGGGGGAATGATCCTCGCTATAAAGATGTGTTCCCTCTTTTGAGTTATTGCGCCCATAGGTGTAGGTCAAGTTCATCAAATTGTGTCATGATTACTCAATATTTTTTCCCCTTTTCTTTCATCTTCTAGTTGAGTTCTGATCATTCAACCATTGAAGCCAGGTCAGGTGGGTATTATTTGCAAGTGTGGGTGTTCTTGTGCATATGCCTCTCTTCTTATCTGCTGGATGCTTCACTCTCCACTCTAGTCTTCTGTGGCCAAGGAGTTCTCAAACCTTGCCATACTGCTGGCCAACCAGGTCTCCACTCAGGTTCAAAGGAGTCTTTTGAATTCAATGTGGTAGGACTTAACTCACAGCTTCATAGCTGTTTTTCCATCATTTCCCCTTATCACTGACCAATGATGTCACCAGTCAGAGTGCATGTCTGCTTGTGTATTCCCACTGAGTCTCAGTCTTGGAAGGGGATTTGCCCTGAAGGGATCTGACCACTTGCCTTGATGTCTCCTGGGCGAGCAACTTGCCTGTTCTTGTAGTAATCAGTTGGATTACATTATTGTTTTGTATTTTTCCTATTAGCCTTTCTTTCAAGAAGTATCTTCTGTTCTTCTAGCAGTTCCAGGCTGGTCTACTTGTCTTTTCAAGTGGTGATTTACCACCTCAGAAAATTCTGGATGGGGTTGAGAAGTCCACCTATGGTCCTATGCAACACAGAGGCTCCACAGAAAGCTTCCTTCACTGGACAAGTTGTACCCCATTTTAGATATTCCAATCAGTTATAGGCAGAAGACAGACTTAAAAGATTTCTATAGTGATATTTCTGGCTATTCCTTTCTTGCCCCCTCAAGCGTCTGTTTTATAAAGGTATGCAAGGGAAACCAAGATTCAAAAGACAGTTAAGAATCTTATCATTATTTCCCCCCTTTTGCCCACCCATTCCAACCATGCCTCAATCACTGTATTCCGGAGCCCTGTAGTTCCAAGGTTGTGCATACATCATTATTTACCTCTGTCCCACTTAGCCCATGAAAACCTGTCTAATTGTTCTCCCATCCACCTTGTTTTTCCATCCCCCTCCCCCTTCTTGTGGTACTTTCACTGATAACTCTTTCCTTGACTTATCTCTGGACACTCCTTCCCACTGCAAAGTGTTCCAGAGAACATAAGGACAGTATAGGAGGAACAACAAGTTCTTCTATAGCATTCCTTAAAACCATGTGATTACAATAAAATTAAAAATACACATGAAACAAAGCACAGTGTCTGTAAATTAGGTTCTAAGATAATATATTTGAACTCATTTGTGAACAAACTTTATCATAGAACAATATGAATCTCAGAATATAAACTCAGTAAGAAGCAGAAAACCTTAGTAAAAGAGTAGTCCTATAATATGATTTTAAATTGTTTATGTTGTTGTTGCTAATTGCCAGTGAGTCTGTTTCAACTCATAGCAACCCTGCAAAGGGTTTCCAAGGTGGGCCTGAACCACTGGCCCTGAGGTTAGCATTCCAGTTCTTATCCTACAGCACTGTGCTAGGAATCAATACTTACTGCAAGTCAAGGCTTCAATTTCACGTTCAGTTCTTTCAGGTTACAAAATGCTGACTGTGTTCTTTCCTTTTGGTTTTCCTCACTCCAGCTCTTTGTACATTTCATTATTTGTCTTTGTTGTTAAGTGCTGTCGAACTGTTTCTGACCCATAGCATTATATAGAGTTTCTGAGGAGCAGCTGGTGAGCTTGAACTGCCAATCTTATGGTTAAAAATGGACCTTGCAATCCAACATATTAACCCACAGTGCCATATCAGGATTTTCTTTCTTGATCTGCCCTTTTAAAAGTTTTCTGGTTAGCTCTTTTACTGCATCATTTCTTCCAGTTGCTTAATCTTCTCTGCACTCAAAAAGCTAGTTTGGAGTCTCTTCTGACATCCATTTTAGTCTTTTCTTTCTTTCCTGTATTTTCAATGTTCTTTTATTCTCCTCATGGATGATATTCTTGATGGTATCCAATATATGCATTACTTAAAAATAACATGGACACTAAGGAAAGGTGCAGGAACTAAACAATGAAAACTAAAGAGTATGATCCTTTTGTTGGTGTCGTTATGTACCATTATGTCAGTTCCGACTCATAGTGACTCTGCATAGAGTTTCCCAGGAACATCTTGTAGGTTTCAGCTGCTGCCCTTATGGTTCACAGTCCAGTGCTGATCCTACAGCACCATATCAGGAATCTTGATCATTATAAAGGTAAGAGAATACTTGTAATTTTATATTAGAAGAAAGAACAGGAATAATAAAGATCTCTGCTTACTGTAATAAAATGGCACAAATGATATGCTTTCATTGGTGTGATGCCATAGGATAAGCACTGAACCACAAGGTTGGTTTGAATTTCAGTTTGTGGTTCAAATTAACAAGCTGCTCCTCAGAAACCCTGGACAGGGTTGCTATGAGTTGGATCCAACTTGACACTTAAAAACAACAATAGCAATTACAATTAGTTTTCTCAGGCAAAATTAAATCAAGTATGCTTTACTGGTTAAAATTGATGGTTTAAGTATTCTAATAATGAAAATATTGACTTACATTTTTTGGTTCATGGTGATTTTTAACGAAAGTTGATCAAATTCTTCTAAACAATCATTTGCAATTTGAGACCACAAACTCATTCACTTCTGCCTCTCCTATATTTTTTTTAAAAAGGAAAATTTAGGGGAAAAATTCAAAGGCAAATCACATGAAAATGATAGGTTATAAGATTATATATAGAATATATTGTTGCTGTTAGGTACCATTGAGTCAGTTTTGCCTCATTTTGAACCTATATACACAACAGAACAAAGCACTACCCAATCCTGCATCATCCACACAAATATTGCTACACTTGAGCACATTGTTGCCACCACTGTGCCAATTCATCTAAATAATAATATTAAAAACTAATGATCTATCATCATTGTTGTCATTGTTGTTAGGTGCCATTGAGTCAGTACTGACTCATAGCGACCTTATGCACAGCAGAATGAAACACTGCCTGATCCTGGGACAACCTCACTACTGTTGCCATGCTTGAGTCCATCAATGCTGCCAATCCATCTTGTTGGGGGTCTTCCTCTTTTTCTCTGACCTTACCAAACATGATATCCTTCTCCAGTGACTGGTCCCTCCTGGCAATATGTCCTAAGTATGAGAGATGAGGTTAGGATACTTGATAAACTCAACTCATTCAAGTTCACATCCTGTTAATCTTTAACATTATTATGGTTGCTGCTGCTTTTGTTGTTGTCAAGTCAATTCCAAACCATGGCAACCCTGAATAGGGCTGTTGTTGTTATTGTTGTTGTTGTTAAGTGCCATCTTCAAGTCAATTCTGACCCATAGTGACTCTGTATAGGGTTTCCAAGGAGCAGCTGGTGAGCTTGAACCACCGACCTTGCAGTTCAAACAACCTTGCAGTCTAACACATTAGCCCACAGTGCCACACCAGGAGGTACCATCAAATTGGCTCCAACTCATAGTGACCTTATATACAACAGAATGAAACACTGCCTCATCCTGTGCCATCCTCAAAATTGTTATTATGCTTGAACCCATTGCTTCTGCCATTGTGTGAATTTATCTTGTTGGAGTCTTCCTCTTTTCCACTGACAGTCCTCTTTACTAAGCATGATATGCTTCTCTAGAGACTGTTCCCTCCAAATAATATGTCTGAAATATGAAAGACAAAATCTCATCATCCTGGCTTCTAAGGAGCATTCTGGCTGTACGTTTTCCAACACAGATTTGCATATTACTTGCAGTATTCTTTTCCAATATTACATCTCAAATGTATCAATAACATTATGCTCTTACTTATTCATTGTCCAACTTTCACAGGCATATGAGACTATTGAAAATGCCATGACTTTGGTCCCACACACTGATTTCTTGACTCTTGAACACTTTAAAGAGGTCTAGTGCAACAGATTTACCTAATGCAATATGTCCTTTAATTTATTGACTGCTGTTTCCATGAGCGGTGATTGTAGTTCCAAGTAAAATGAATTCTTTGACAACTTCAATCTCTTCTGCATTTACCATGATGTTTTTTATTGGCAAACTTGTGTGGATTTTTGTTTCCTTTATGTTGAGGTTCAATCTACTCTGAGCACTGTGGTCTTTGATTTTCATCAATAGATATTTAAGTCCTCTTTACTTTCAGCAAGCAAAGTTATATCATCTGCATATCACAGGTTGTTAATGTGTCTTCTTCCAGTTCTAATTCCACAGTTTTCTTCGTATCAACAAGAATGTCAGATCATTTGTACGATATACATATGGAATAAGTACAGTGAAAGAATACAGCTCTGGCACACACCTTCCCTGATTTAAAATCATTCAGTATCCCCTTGTTCTACTAGAATGATTGCCTCTTGTTCTATGCTCAGTTTCCTCATGAGCACTATCAAATGCTCTGTAGTAACCATTCTTCACAATGTCATCCATAGCTTTTTAAGATCCACACAGTTGAAACAACATCGTTGATAAAGCACAGGTAAACAGCTTTCTAGTTTTCTCTTCTTTAATCCAAGATCCAGCTGATGTTAGCAATGGTCTCCCTCTGGTGAGGTGCAGTAATTATGGTGATTGCCATTAATACTGAGGTATGATAATATGTGTTAATTTTTGTTTTTTAGAATAAATACATGTATATTTATTACTAAATTATATTAGTAGATATAATGAATATGCATTTATTAATACATATCCTTATTATATATAAACAGATATACATAAAAGGTCTTTAGGCATTAGATAAAAGAGTGTGTGCTTGCATTTTGTTCTCAATGGTTATAGTAGTGTATGATACATAAATTTCATTCCAAATTAATTTGATGATTTTTAAAATGTCTATCTACTATGCATCTAGGACTTTTCTAGGGTCTTGAAAATGTATAGCAATAAATAGATGAAAGCTAATGGATGTATAATCTAGTGATGGATATATTGGATTAAGGTTATAAGTGGCAAGGGAATGCTAATTGATAAGAAGAAATATAAATCAGAGAAGATGATATGAAGTCCGGAGAGAGATAGTATTCTAAATACAGTGGCCAGGTAAGACCTAACTGAAAAAGTGATATTTGAGTGAATACTTGAAGGATATGAAGGACTGAATCATGAGACTATCTTGGAGGAAAGCCACCAAGGTTGACAAAATGGCCACTGTTACAGTGTTGAGATGGAGTTAGCAAGTTAAAGGCAGTGGATTTAGATTGGAGAGGCAAGAAGGCTGTCATTTGCTTATAATTATTTGTTGGTAAATATTTTTAGAATTTACTCTGAGTGAAATGAGAAGCCAATGAAGGTGTCAAGCAAAAATTAACCAGTATGATATATATTTCTAAAGGATTATTATGACTGCTGAGGGAAAGTTTTGAATTGTGACATAGTGGAAATAGGTATGTGTGAAGAACCTACTGTAATAATTCTGTTTAGATTGTACGGTGGCTTCGGCTACTAAAGTATGATTATAATAATTGTGATGTAGTATATTTATATCAGACACACAGAGAAGAGTACCAGTGAAGCTGAGTTTATAGTAAGAAGGAGTGGTCAACTGTGTCAATGATATTTGAGGGGATTTCAAAAAGTTCATGGAAAATTGTATTATCCTTCAATTCCATGGTTTTGTTTGTTTGTTTGACTCACAGGCTTTATTTATTCAATTCCATTTTTCCTTGAGCTTTTTGAAACCACTTGAACAAAGGCTGAGAATTGATCTTGTCTTTAACAGACCATATCATTGATAACCTCCATGAACAGTTTCAGTGGAATAGAAGAGGAAATCTCCTTGAACTGAATTGAATTCAAGAGAAATGAGGAAGAGAGGGATTGCAGACTGACCATCAGTAAGTCATCATGAGTTTAGATTTATGGGAACAGCATAATGATGATAAGGGGGAAGTTGTTATTGTTAGTGTGTCAAGTCAGCTCTGACTTAACCAGACCCTGTATATGGATTCCAAGGAGTAGCTCATAGGGTTGAACCACCAATTTTGTGATTAGTAGATCCATGATTATCCTACAGAGCCACACCAAGAGCATTTACATTTTTTACAAGGGAAAAAATAAAAATAATGAGAATTATTTAGAAGAGGTGAGAAATCTGTGGCATTGATGATATAGGGGAGACTTGCTGAGCCAATGTTATTTAGTAGGACTGACACAGGCCCCCTACTGACAGCTGTGTAGTGTTCAGAAATACCAAGACCAGGAACCAGGTGGATACTGTAATCTAGCCTATGTACATTGTCAGTACTTGTCAGTACTCTAGAAATAGGACTAGTGCACAGGGACTAAGTACAAGGATATACTTTTAATAGAATAATGGCCACAGTAAGAAGTCTATGAAAGCAATTACCCATTCTCACAATAATAGGAGTAAAGACAATAGCCGTAGAGATATTGTTGTTGATGATAAGTGTCATCAAGTTGGTTCCAACTCAAAGTGACCCTGTGTAGGGTTTCCAAGGAGGAGCTGGTGGGTTTGAACTACTGATATTGTGGTTCACAGTCCAGTGCTGATCCTACAGCACCACACCAGTAATATAACTATTGTTATTGTTGTTGTTAGGAGCCATCGAGTTGATTGTGACTCATAGTGATCCCAAGCCCAACAGAATAAAAAACTGCAGGTATCACACCAACCACACTGTCATAGCCAAGACAGCCCACCGCTGCCGCCACTGCGCCAGGTGATCACACTGGGCTCTTCCTCTATTTCTTCAACCCTCCAATTTACCTAACATGATATCCTTATCAAGGGACTGGTCCCTTCTAATAATATGTTTAAAAAAAAAAAAAACAAGGGATGAAATCTGGCCATCCTGGCTTCCAAAGAATATTCTGTCTGTAATTCTTTCAACACAATTTGATTTGTTATTTTGGCAGTCCATGGTATTTATAATATTCTCATCCAGCACCAGAAGTCAAATGCATTAATTCTTCATTGGTTTTCCTTATTCACTGTCTGACTTTCACATGCATATGAGGTTAACGAAAATACCATGACTTGGGTCAGACACACCTTACTCCTGAAACTAAAGTCTTTGGTCTTGAACACTTTAAAGAGATATTTTACAGCAGATTTTCTGAATGTAATATGACCTTTGATTTCTTGACCACTGCATTCATGAGTGCTCATTGTTGATCCAATCAAAATGTAGTCTTTGAAAACTTTAATATTTTCTCCATTTATATGAATGTTGTTAGTTGGTCCAGTAGTGAGGATTTTTGTTTCATTACATCAAGATGAAACCTATACAGAAGGCTTTGATCTTCATCAGTAAGTATTTTAAGTCCTCTTCACTTTCAGCAAGCAAAGTTGAACCATTTTCATGGTTGTTATTAAATCTTCCTCAAATCCTGATGCCACATTTTTCTTCATATAATACAGTTTCTTGGATTATTTGCTCAGCATACAGAATGAATAAATATGGTGAAAGAATATAACCATGGCACACACATTTCCTAATTTTAAACCAGTCAATGTTCCCTTATTCTGTCAGAACAGTTGCCTCTTGATCTATGTACAGGTTCCACATAAGCAAAATTAAATGTTCCAGAATACTCATTGTCTATAATGTTTTCCATAGTTTTTCATCATCCACACAATTGAAAGAATTTGCCTAGTAAATAAAGCAGTAACAAACAACTCTGTGCTATTTTCTATTGTCAACCAAGATACATCTGACATCAGCAGTTATATTCCTCATACCACATCCTTTTCTGAATCCAGATTGAACCTATGGAAGTTCTCTGTCAATGTATGTTTACCACCATTTTTGTACAATCTTAGGAAGAGTTTAATTGCATGATAAAATTATGATATTGTCTGATGATTTCTGTATTCCGTTGGTTCACCTCTTGTTGGTGTGGGCACAAATAGGGATATTTTCCAATCATTTGGACAGGTAGTTGTCTCTGAAATTTCTTGGCATAGATGAGTAAGTGCTGCCAGTGCCACATCAGTTTGTTAAAAGATTTCAATTTGTATTTCATCAATTCCCACCATTTGTTCCAACCATTGGATTCCTGTTGGCAGTTATGATAAATACATCTGGATTGCATGTTTGATCAATTTCACACTGAAGAAGTTGGTAGAATTCTTCAATTTCATCATCACTTGACTTAGTGGTTGAAGCATAAATTTGAATAATAATGATTATTGAATAATAATCATGCTTATGGAAGTGATGATTCTGTTAGAGCAAGTTAGTTCACAGGAAAGGTTAAAAAACAAAACAAAACAAAACAAAAAAACACCAAAAAAAACAGAGATTCCTTTGTCCTTTGTATGGATAGGATTTCTGTTCATGGTGAGAATAGAAAGCATGAAAAATGTTGATAGAAAATGTGATACTGAGACAGTACTAAAGACAACAAGATTTGAGACAAATATCTTAAACCTAGGATACAAGTCTCTGAGTAAGATGGAAGCATTGGAGCTGAAAACCCCAGCTTACTTTTATGTTTAGTGATAAGAAAAAGTACAGAGGGAGAAAAACAACAACAACAACAACAACAACAACAACAAACGTTGTTCCACTAGGTATAGGTATCACTGTAGGGGAAGAAAACAACATCCTCAAGAGTAATCCTGATATTTGTTTTATTAGAGTAAAATTATGAAACTGCTTTTAGTGAACAGAACTAAGACAACATTTTGTAATGATGGGATTTTATTTTTGTAAAGTTTTATTTAAAATGATCATATCTAAGAAATTGTGGAAAAATAAAATCCAAATTCTTACTTCTAGTACGTATCTTAACTTGGATAGAAGACTTATTATTTTAGTTTATTTCACTGGTTTAGTCTCTTTGAAAAGCCAGTACACATAGATAAAATAAATGAAATTTCCCCAAAAAATATAGCAGCACAGAGGTGCCCTGATCTGAGATAATTGTGTATTGTTTATAATGTTAAATTCAGCTTTAGTAATGTTTTGTTTTGAATGGAAAAATTCTTACAGTCTGCTTGCTACCTGATTCCATACTGTTGCTAAGATCACTGTTACTTACTGTGTTATTATTAGGGTGGAAAATAGTTGTGGTGAACTGGCTTAATTCTACAACTAGGATATGTTTTGAAATAATAGTGTCTTCTTTAGGTTAACTCTTTTCTCAATTGTGAATTTCTTACTCAGTATTCCAATATACATTAAAATGTATCTTGATTAACATTTTGAAGTTAGCTTTTGATTTTATCTTGGTGTGTGTATTTTCATGCAATTTTTAGTACCGTGTTTTGTTACCTTCCTTAACCTGTTCAATAAACTTTTTCTACATTATAATTTAAAATCACAGTAAGTAAAAAAGTCTCTGGATTATGTAACTCATCTCTCCTTGACATATTTAACTCATTGCTATGAAGTAGATTCCAACACATATGTTGGCCTGTTAAACAAAAGGATATTGGTTTAAATTCACCAACTGTTTTACTGATAGCAACATTGTATAGGGTTTCTGAGAAGCAACTGATAAGCTTGAACCACATATCTGGAGGTTAGAAGCTCAGTATTTATCCTATGGCACCACAGGAGTACTCCCAATTAAATTGTTGTTGTTAAGTGCAATCAAGTCAGTTCCGACTCATAATGACCCTTTGTAGGGTTTCTAAGGAGTAGCTGGTGGGTTTGAACCACCAACATTGTGGTTAGCCATTCAATGCTTATTCTACAGCACAATGCCAGGATTCCAAATTAGTGTCCTTAATTTCTCAGATTTCCAACTTTATGTTATCTCTCTCCTTTTCTTGCAACCTTTATTCACCAATCATAACTTTAGAATATTTGTTTAAGATACTTGTGGATTATTTTATAGAGTTAGAAAAGCAGAACACATTATTTTTCCTATTTTACCATTAAGATTTTAAGTTTGCTAAAAATATAAATAAATAAATAAATAACCCTGGTTTATTATCTGTTTATAAGGACAGCCATGATGAAAGACCTGAGCAAAAATGTGCATTCTTCTAAAAAAAAACAAAACCAAACCCATAATACCCCATGATTCACATGGGATATAATCAAGAGAAAGAATTCTATTAAGATTAGAGTCCCTGATGATGCATTGCTCCTTGCAGTGGAAAGACAAATTTGTAACAACCAGATTGTCTGTGCTTAGCTTAGATTAAAGGAAAGTAAAATGTGGTTGTTACTCATGTTCTCTCCTAAGAGTTTTTCTAAGAATTGTAGTTCTTGGAGGACCAACCAATGAAATCCTGAAAATTGCTGTACTTATTAATCCTTATCCAACATGTATTTATTTAAAACTATGCAAAATAATTTGTTGGCTACCAACCCTCTTTGAAATGTAATTTTATGATTTTCAGTACATAATTTATAAAGCAACAGAGAATTCAGAGTTAAGTAGCACTACAAGGCTGCAAGATTTTATTGATTTTCTGATAAAGAACTTCCCAATCTCAAATAAGAATAGAAATCATGTATGGCACATCGTATTTCCTGTATTAAAAGTCATTGCCAAATAAATCAGTTTACTTTCAGTAATTACCTGGAAATGGTCTCCTATTCTTAATGTTCGTTAGTCATTGGGAATGAAAATGGCTGAAGCCAATAGTACATAATTTAGAAGATTCTTAAATGTTTATAGATTTCTAAGCATGATTAGAAAATGGGAACACTGCCTCCCCTTCAGTGCGATCAATACAGACACATATTAAACCAGAAATTCTGACTTCTGGAGAGCAGTGATTTAACACCCCTCCAAGTGTGACTAAAGCTATTGCTTTCTTTTATCTTTATTAGCAGATGTAGAACCACAGTTACAGATTTACAATTAAAGTGCATAATAAAACAAATCTGCACACAGTTGAAGCTGTGGTGGTACTATGGTTAAGTGCTCTGGTGCACATAGTTGTTGTTTTTTAAATTAAGATAACAATTGATGTTTTAAATTACTGCTTCAAGCTTTAATTCCTCAAATAGTATTTGTATTATGCTATTTTATAAGAATAATAGGTAGTATTCTGCATTTTATTGTCTTACAGAGAGTTATAATGACTGTATTTGAATTTACAATAGTACAACATAGGAATTAAAATGTTATTCAGCACTGTTAAAACTTTATAATGATTTCTCAGAAAGAAATAATTATGGTTGGAATATTAACTTGATGTTCACTTGGATTGCATAAATATAATAATGTCCATAGCTTGACATTTTTGCTACCAGAACAATACTAAGATGAAACGTAAAATAAGTTGAATGACAAAAAAATGCCTTCACAATATTTCCTAAGTTTTAAGAGACTATAAGATTATTTTCTAACATCACAGAAGTCACAAACAAGATTAATGGTTAAGATAAATTTTAGTTTTTTTGTAATTTAGTGGTCTGTCATTGTAACATAGAATAAAAGGTATTTGTAGAACTAACAATATAGATAGGCTTCTGTAAGGAAAAAAAAAGAATGTAGAAGTTGATGTTGATAATGTTATTTTTAGCAACATCAAATGCTTCCTTGTGAAATCTTAATTAAAACCCCTCCCTTCTCCAAAATAAATCATCCCTTCTTCATTTTACTTTCAGGCTCTTACTCCTCCTTTGAGGCTCACTTACTTTATGCTGTGAGCCTCAGCACTGGGTTTAACTTAATCTTCTGTAACATCAGTTGTAGGGTTAGCTCAGGATATTCTAGTATTTACACATTTTGGGAAAGTGCAGTTATACTCAGTATCTTTGCTTCACTCATGTTATTTGCACATCTAAAATGGCAATGTTCCTTTAACACCTACTGAAACTGCTTTCAAATCCCCAACAATATGCAATTAAATAACAAATCCAATGTCTTTCACATTTTCACCATGCTTGTACTACTTTTTCTACCTCAGCATTTTATTAGTATTCGTTATATTTCACTTCCTTCTTCATTATTATTGCTTGCTGTTTCTGTTAAGCATTTCTGTAGTTATTTCCAAATAATTAATTCTAGCAATCCTCTTGTCTTTGTCTTCTTACTCTCCATTTCCATTCCTCCTCATTCATACTGTTTCAGCATCGTGTTGTTTTTGATATACCATAAAGTCAGTTCGAACTCACAGCTACATTATGCACAATGAAACAAAACACTGCCCGATCCTCCACAATCCTCATAATCATTGTAACTCTTGAATTCATTGATGCTGCCATTAAGCCAATCTTTCTTTGGGGAACTTCCTGTCTTTCACTGACCCTATACTTTACCAAGAGTCCTCATGTGGCACTGAGAGATGAAGTACTGAATCACAAGATCGATTTGAGCCACAAGATTGGCAATTCAAACTTACCAGCTGCTCCTTGGAAACCCTATACAGGGTCATTATGAGATGGAACTGACTCCAAGGCAATTAACAACAACAACACACACTTTATCAAGCATGGTGTCCTGCTCCAGGAGTTTATTCTTCCTGGTAATATGTCCAAAGTAAAAAAAAAATAAAGTCTCACAACCCAGGATCCGAAGGAACATTCTGGCTGTGCTTCATCTAACACAGATTTATTTGTTCTTCTGACAGTCCACAGTACTTTTAATATTCTTCTACAATGCCATAACTCACATGAATCAATTCTTACTTGGTCTTTATTATACATTGTCCAATTTTCACATGCATTTGAGGCTATTGAAAATACCATGGCTTAGGCTAGGTACACCTTAATTTTCAAACTGACATCTTTGCCCTTGAACACTTTTAAGAAGTGTTTTACAGCAGATTTGCCTAGTGCAATATGCTGTTTTATTTCTTGACTGCTGCTGCCATGAATGTTGCTACTAGATCCAAGGAAAATGAAGTATTTTACAACTTCAATCTTTTCTCCATTTAGTATGATGTTATTTATTATTTGTTTGTTCAATTATGAGGATAAGGTTTACACTCTGGTGCAATGCATACTGAAGGGCATGGTCTTTGATCTTCATCAGCAAGTCTTTTAAGTCCTCTTCAGACAGCAAGATGCTGTCTTCTGTATATTGCATGCTGTTAATGAGTCTTCCTCAAATCATGATGTCATGTTCTTGTTCATTTAATCCAGCTTCTTAAATTATTTGCTCAACATACAAATTGAATAGATAGGGTAAAGAAAAGAAACCTTGCACACACTTTTCCTGATTATAAACCAGTCTGTGTCCCCTTGTTCTTTACGAATGACCATCTTGGTCTGTGTTCAAAATCCTCAATCACACAATTAAGTATTATGGAAAACCTGTTTTCTGCAATGTTATTCATACCTTGTCATTATCCGCACAGTTGAAAGCCTTTGCATAGTCAATAAAGCTCAGGTAAACATCTTTCTGATAGTCTCTGCTTTCAGAGAAGATCCATCTGACATCACATATCCCTTGTTTCACATCCTGTACTAAATTTGGCTTGAACACTCCCAAAGTACTGTTGCAGCCATTTTTAAAATTATCTTTAGAAAAATTTTACTTGCATGTCATATTAATGATGATGTCTAATGATTTATGCATTCCATTGGGTCACTTTTCTTTGGAATAGTCACAAATATGAATCTCTCTTCCAATTAGTTGGACAAGTATTTGTTTTCCAAATGTCTTAGCCTTGAGGAGTGAGTGCCTGCAGTGCTACATCAGTTTGTTGAAAGATTTCAATTTGTGTTCTATCAGTTCCCAGAGCTTTCTTCTTTGCCAGTACCTTCAATGCACCTTGGACTTCATCCTTTAGTACCATTGGCTCTTGATCATATTGCTACCTCTAGAAATGTTTGAACATCAATCATAACCTTTTGGTGCAGAGTCTGTTTGTATTCCTTACATCTTCTTTTGATGTTTTCTACACCATTCAATATTTACCCTACAGAATCTTTAATATTCCAAGTCAAGGGTTGAATTTTTCTTTGGTTCTTTCAGCTTGAAAAATGATATACATGTTCTTTCCGTCTGGTTTTCTAACACAAAGTCTTTGCAGATTTCATTATATTATTTCTCTGTCATTTGAAATTTCTGTTCATGTCTTGTACCTCCTCATTTCTTCTATTTGCTTTAGCATCTCCGTGATGGAAAGCACATTTTTCAGTCTCTTCCAACATCCATTTTGGTCTTTTCCTTCTTTCTTTTCTTCTTAATGGCCTTTTGCTTTCTTCCTGTATAATGTTCTTGATGTCAACCCACAACTTTTCGGATCTTCAGTCATTAGTTTCTGATCTGTTATTGAGATAATCTCAAAACTTAAGTGGGATATATTTAAGGGCATGTACTGGTTTTCCTAGACTGTGCCTGAATTTGCACATAACCAACTGCTGTTCTTGTTCTTACTTGGTCCCCAATCTTCTTTTGGAGCATTTCTAGGCTCTCTCCACAGATATAGTCAATTTGGTTTCTGTGTGTTCCATATGGTGTGGTCCATGTGCATGGTTGTCTTTTATGCTGTTTAAAAAATTACATTTGCTGTGAATAAGTCATTGGTCTTACAAAATGCTATCATGTGATTTCCAGCCTCATTCCTATCACTAAGACTATATTATCCATTTAACGCTGCTTCCTCTTTGTTTCCAACCTTTGAAATCCAATCACCAGTAATCATCAATACTTCTAGATTGTGTGTTTGAGCAATTTCAAACTGAAGAATAGAATTCTTCAATTTCATTATCATTGACTTTAGGTTGCCTATATTTGAATAAGGAGTCCTGGTGTGGCTCTGTGGGTTAATGCACCAGACTACAAAGCCATTTGAACTGCAAGGTCAGTGGTTCAAGCTCACCAGCTACTCCTTGGAAACCCTATACAGGGTTGCTATGGGTTGGAATTGACTTGACGGTACTTGACAACAACATATTTGAATAATAGTGGTATTAACTGGGTTTTCTTGTAGAGGTAAGGATATTATCCTTTCACAGACTATACTGTGTGCTTCCAGATAGATCTTGAAATGCTCTCTCTAATAAAGAAGGGTAAGCAAGTCCTCTTCAGTTTGTCATAGTGGCATAGTAAACTATATGATTGTCGGATTCAAAATAGACTGTATGGTGGCATTGTAGGAGAAGCACTGGGTCGCAAAAGTGGTTTGAACTTCAAGAAAAATAGTCCAAAATTAGCAGCCACTCTTCAGAAAAGTTATACAGGGTCACTATGAATCAGAATCAACACAATCAGAAACAACAACACTAACAACAGCAATCCACTTTATCTCACTAATGCCTCCATTATCAATTTTTATACTTCCTGCTTCATTTTTGACAACTTCCATTTTTTCTGATTTCATACTTGTATATTCATTTTCCAATTATTAATGGATGTTAGAACATGGAAACACTGAATGGTTTAAAATGAAGAAAGGTGTGCAACAAGGTTGTATTCTTTCACCATACTTATTCAATCTATATGCTGAGCAAATAATCTGAGAAGCTGGGTTCTATGAAGAAAAATATGGCATCAGGATTGGAGGAAGACTCATTAACAACCTGAAATATGCAGATGCTACAACCTTGCTTGCTGAATGTGAAGAGGACTTAAAACATTTACTGATGAAGAATCAAAGAGCACAGCCTTAGGTATGCATTACATCTCAATGTAAAGAAAATAAAAATCCTCACCACTGGACCAATAAACACATTCTTATCAATGGAGAAAGGATTGAAGTTGTCAAAGACTTCATTATCAACACTAATGGAAGCAGCAGTCAAGAGATCAAACGACATATTGCATTAGGCAAATCTGCTGCACTAGACCTTTTTAAAGTGTTGAAGAGCAAAGATGTCAGCTTGAGGACTGAGATGAGCCTGACCCAAGCCATGGAATTTTCAATAACCTCATATGCATGCAAAAGCTGGACACTGAATAAGGAAGACCAAAGAAGAATTGATGCCTTTGAATTATGGTGTTGGAAGAGAATATTGAAAGTGCCATGGACTGCCAAAAGAACCAATAGATCCATTTTGGAAGAAGTGCAGCCAGAGTACTCCTTGGAGGCCAGGATGGTCAAACTTCGTCTCTCATACTTTGGACATATTGTCAGGAGAGACCAATCGCTGGATGATATCATGTTTGGTAAGGCGGAGGGTCAGAGAAAAAGAGGAAGACCCCCAATGAGATGGATTGGCCAAGTGGCAGCATCGATGGACTCAAGTGTGGCAACAGTAGTGAGCTTGGCCCAAGATCAGGCGGTGTTTCATTCTGCTGTGCATAAGGTTGCTATGAGTTGGTACTGACTCAATGGTACCTAACAACAACATCATAGTTTTTTCACCTCATTTTGTTGTGTACTCCATCAGTAAATGAAGGCCCCCAAATTGTTACTCCATTCTCTTCATCAATGTCAAATCTAATTTGAATAGGCTACTGTTTCCCAGTCATAGTTTGAGTGACTTCCAACCTGGAGGACTCATATTCTGGCACTATGTGTTACACTATTCTGGTGCTATTCATAATGTTTCAATATTCCATATTCTGGTGTTATCTGAGAGTGTTCCACTGTTAATCATAAGGTTTTCAGTGGCTCAACATTCTAAAGTAGTTTGTGTCTCCTTCTTCCTAGTCTGTTTTAATCTGGAAGCTTAGGTAACACCTGCCTATGCTGGGTGGCTCTGTTGTTGTTTTTGTTAAGTGCCATAGAATCCATTCCGACCCATAGCGACCCTGCTTAGAGTTTCCGAGGAATGGCTGGTGAGCTTGAACTGCTAGCCTGTGGTTCAAAAAGACTTTGTAGTCTATTGCATTAACTCACAGGGCCACACCAGGATTCCTGGTGAGCCTGATACTACTCAAAACACTGCTGGCATAACTTCCAGCAGCATCATAGCAACATGGACACTACCACAGTATGACAAATTGACAGCCAAGTGGTGGTCTCAATGTTGACAATCCCCAGATATATCTTCTCTACACAGCATAGGAGCCCAGAACTGCATATCCAAATTGGGTATGTGTATACCTTATAAACACTTCACACTTCAGCATTCCTTATAATTTTTAAACTAAAACCCATGTATGATGTATCCAGTAAAACGTACTGTTGCTTTTTTGTCTGTGCTCTATTATAAAACTATATTGTTGTTGACACTGTGGTAAATTGTGAGGAAGGAGAAAATTTCTATAATCTAAAAATTTAGTTTGACTCTCTTATTGATTTTGTGCCCCTGTTCTGTTACGTGTACAAGTGTTTGCTAGGTTCTTTTTCATACTTTTTCAATTCCTTCTTAAGTTTTTTTTTTTTTTTTTTTTTTTTTTTTTTTTTTCTTTTTCCTTCTTTATTCAGGAAGATTAAAGAACACAGGAGTTTGGTATCCCTTTTTCCAAGGCTGGAGACAGACTTATTTGGGCATCTCTGTTTACATACATGAAGCTGTAAATGATCTAGAATTTGCTCATTATTTTTTGCTGTATGAATGTCTAGAAAGGATTGAAGTTGGCTCTAAGGTTGGGATAAAACTCACCTTGATTACTCATTGCCCTGAAGTAAAATCTGACTCATGGTGAGCCCATGGGACAGGGTAACACTGCCACATCTGATTTCCAAGGCTGGAGTCCTGCTGTGGTGTTCCAGTTAATGCACAAAGTTCAAGATCACCCGCTACTCCATGAAAACCCTATATAGGGTCACTGAGTCAGAACTGACTCGATGGCACTTGACAACAACAATCTTTTAATCTAACTTCATTATGTTTAGTAAATATGTACTTAAGTTTTCTCTTATTCATCACAGATTCTCTGATGCAAAAATAAACTGTTCACTTGCTTCCCCCCCACACACCAGTAAACTAGAAGAGATTTAGAAATCATGAGGATAGCATAAGAAAAAGAGAAGATGCCTGAAGAGTAACCCTCACATTTATCTCACAGAAAGGCCATCTGTAAGAGTGGGTACATCTAAACAAGACAGAGGAAGCCTAGAATATTCTCTACCCTTTTTCACTTGGGTATACCCTCAGAAGATATCTGAAAAGAGACTTCTCCCATCCACTATGATACTGGAGTCACATGAAACTTGATTTTAGCATAAATGTAGCCAAAATAGATGATTAGATATATAGAAGTGGAAAAAATTTGATGATTCTAGCAAATCTTAACTTGGAAAAAATAGAAAGTAAATATTTTCTAAAGTCACCATGAAAGGATACTGAAGTCTGGTACGACAAAAGTGTCATAGCTGAAGTGTTGTCCCTGGAACAGAGTTTCCCTCCTTTCAAAGAATTAACAAGGCATAACACACTTATGTAGAACAAGCAAAAGAAGTGAGAGAAACAAGAGGCTTATGGAAATGAAAGACAGGGTTTGTTTAGCGTAGACATCCATACCCAGCAATAAGAACAGAAGGTAACATTGTGAAAGAAGATGAGGGGGAGCTTTGAGAACAAGTTGCCTTCTTCTTTATCTCTCCCTTTGTCAGAGAAGTGGGCTGTACTTCTGGTTGGAGTGCCCAAGTAACCAAGCAGGGAAATTGGTCCATAGAATCCTGTTTTGTTTTGTTTTTTTCAAGTTTCAGCTAAGCATCTGCTAACTTTATTTCTTTCACCTGCCCTTCTTAATTACATTGATTTTTCCTTACAATCATCTTCATCCTCACCTATCCCTCTTAATTAACTTTATTTCCTCCCCCAACAAGTTTCCTCTCTCCCTCATCCCCTTTTCTGAGACACAAATCATTGCTGAGGTTGGCTTGCATCCTGCTGAGATAGAACATACCTAGAGTGACTTGAGACACCCTTCTTTCCCTAGTATACCTACCTAATAAGAGGGCAACAAGAAAAAAACAGCATGCATAATATTGTATATAGTATAAGGAGACTTGCTTTAGGAGCTAATATGGCAAAGCTATGGCTATGAAACACACAAAATCAAGCTTGACAGCAAAACTCATCAGCGGCATGAAGAGATGGTGGCTATTTGACCACCATCTGAATTCATAAACTCCAGAGGCACTCATTTCAATGCAGAAAAACTGGGAACTGAAGTCTTAAAACTTTTTAACAGTACATGATTGATAACTTAAGACATATTTTACGCTATTAGGTACTGATGGGCTTGTCTAAGCTCTTTAATGCAGATGAAAAAGAACTTTAAACACAATATCTAACTTTGGTGAATATGTGGAGATGTAAATGAATATTTATTTTATTTTGAACTAACTATCAAAACAATAATCTAATATTACCATGCTTAAAATATATGCACTCAAAAATTTTTTTTCCTATTCATCACAGATATTCTAATATAAGAAATAAATAGTAACAAGAAACAAATAGGATAGACTTCTACCTCCTTCTTATCATTTTGTTTTGTTTCTAATTAAACTTCTAGTCACTGACATTTTATAATACAAAATACATAAATCTTCCTGTTCAGAGATGAAACCAGATTATAAACAAAATGCATTATTTTCCATATAATCAGAGTAGCTCAGCATCTGCAACTACAATGGCAGCCACAGTATGTACATAGGACAAAGGTCACTCTGGTATCTGCCCCAGACTTTGTGTTTTACAATTGTTCTTTTCTAGACCAAAACAATGGTTCATTTTAAGAGTTCAGGGAGCTCTCTCTGTGGAGGGAAGACTAAAAGTTATTCCTGCTCAAATAAAAGTGAAGAAGAAAATGCATACAAAATTACTTAAATGTCTATCAAAATATTTAACTGCTATCAATAACTCAACAATTCCTCCTATGACAAGTTCCCATTTAAAACCCAATTTAATAGCATATTGAAGAACCCAAATCTCTCTGGTGATTGCTACAGTTGTCCCACTTAACATCTCTGAATGAAACAAAGACGATTCCACCACAGAGTCATCCTTTCTAACCTGCAGAGCAGCCCAGATTAAAAAAAAAAAAAAAAAGAGGAAAGATGATTCTGTGCCATGTCAGAAGAACTTAAAAATCAAACTCTCCATCTCATCCACTCATGAAATGGGGTCCAGTCAAGTAACGCTGGTTCCTCTTCCTCCTCTTGTAGAGCCAAGGATGTCTCCTTCGCTAGAGAAAATGTGAAATAAGGAGTCATGTATGTAATATGATTTCAGGCATAGTTAACTCTGAAATGTATTACAGTGCTTTTTACATTCAATGAGTTATTGAAATTCAATGATGTTTTAGAACTCAACAATGGAAATGAAAACAAATGCATTTCTAATAAAAATCAAAGCCTATAATGCAGAAAACTTGACAGTGAAATTTCTGTCCTGAGCAAACATATCCCATTGATTAACTGTATTTCTTTTTTGTCAGCATTTATTAATCTCCTTTAAGTACAAGACATTGTGCTTGGACCTCAAAAAGCACACACATGAATATGACAAGACCGGTTTTACCCTTTTTTTTTTTGAGGGGGCTCATGTTTTAATTGCTAGTTTCTCAGTAGTGGAGTCATGGTGTGGTGGTTCAAGCACAACAGCCATCCTCAGACACCCTATACAGGGTCACTGTGAATGAGAAGATTGGATGGCATATGAAAACAGTAATAGTTTCTGAGTACTATTTCAGGCATGCGTTCAAACATACTCCCTTATTTTATAATTTATTAGGTTTTCTGGACCAAATCTACTCATGGGAATACAGTTGTTGTGGTTAGATAGCCCCAAGTAGGTTCCAACTCATAGAGACCCTACGTATAATGGAACAAAACACTGCCCAGTGCCGAGCCATACTCATGTTCTTTCCTCAGTTTAAGCCCATCATTGCAGCCTCTGTGTCAATCCATCAAATTTAGGGATGTCCCTCTTTTCTGACTTTTACCAAGCATCATGTCTTTCCCCAGTTACTGGTCCCTCCTGATAACATACCTAAATTACATGAGATGAAATCTCATCATTCTTGTTTCTAAAGAGCACTCTGATTTTATTTCTTGTAAGACAGTTTTATTTCTTCTTCTGGCAGGCCATGGCACATTCAATATTTTTCACCAACCTGTAATTGTGTTGTTAAGTGCTGGCAAGTTGGTTCTGACTCATAGTGACCCTGTATAGGGTTTCCAAGGATTGCCTGTTGAGTCTGAACCACCAACTCTGTTGTTCAGATTGACCATGAGATTTAGCACTTAAGTTAGGGTACCACACCAGGACTCCAACCTATAATTAAAATACAAAAATTCTTCTCTGGGTTTCCTTATAAGTTGTCCAGATTTTGCATGTATACAAGGTGACTGAAAATCCCATGGCTTGGGTCAGTCATACCTTATCCTTCAAAGTGACATCATAGCTTTTCTAACATTTTACAGCAGATATGCCCATACACCATTTGATTTCTTGACTTTGGTTTCCATTGGCATTGATTTGATTCCAAGTAAAATGAATTAATTGATAACTTCAATCATTTTTCCATTTATGATCAGTTGCTTATTGGACCAGTTGTGAGAATTTTTGTTTTATGCTGAAATATAATTGAAAAATCGCATATAGGCCTTCTCTGACCTCTCTGAGTTTTATAAGCGGGATTAAGCATCAAACTTCGCATCAACCCAAGGCTGACTCCTGTGAAATCAGACATGCCTCCACCATTCTTTATTCTGAGACCATTCATCCTGCTATGAACTCTACTTCTTGGCTGGGTTCAATAAGCCATTGCAATGGCGACATAGAACTCACAGAAAAGACTCACTTTTATTAAGAAAGTAAACAGGGTGTAATTCAGGATCAGAAATAACTCAGGCTAGGGAAGTTCTTTAAGGAGTTATGGTAGTGTAGTGGTTATGAATAGGAATGCTAATCTCACAATCAGCAGTTCAAAACTATCAGCTGTTCCACAGGAGAAAGATGAGGCTTTCTGCTACTGTAAAGATTTACAACCCCGGAAACCCTATACAGGATCACTATGAGTTGGAATCGACTCCGTAGCATATAACCACCACCAGGGAAGTTCTTCTGTTGGGAGCATTTCTCAGCTGTATTGCAGACATGCCTTGCTATCATCATTGGCCTTTGAGCCATGTGACCCTTTGACCTGTGCCCTACAATCTCCTTTTGCACTGCAGATAAATGACCAAAGAACATTCTTTTGGTCAGCAAGAGCTTTCTTATGAGAATCCCATTGGAAAACCTTACCCCATCTACACTACAGCTGAGATTTTGTCCTTTCAGATTTCTTTTTGTTCCCACAACTCAGAGAACACTTAACAGGAACACAATAAGGGTCACTCAAAGTATGCCCAAACGCCCTTGTTAATATGGTGTAATTCCAAGAGCACATAATTCTTTTTTTCAGGAAGTCTTGTCATTATTGTTGTTCAGTGCCATCAAGTTGGTTCTAGCTCATACTGCCCCTATTTAACGTTGCTTAGGAGTGGTTCTGGTAGCGTAGTGGTTACGAATCAGGCTGCGAACCTTAAGGTCAGCGGTTCGAAACTACCAGTCACTCTGTGGGAGAAAGATGAGGCTTTCTACTCCCGTAAGGATTTACACCCTCAGAAACCCTCTACAGGGTCGCTATGGGTCGGAACCGACTCAACGGCACTTAACAACAACAACAGGAGTGGTTCAAACCAACCTTGTGGTACAGTGGTGGTGGGTATGTGCCGCGGAGTCTGTTCTGACTCATAGCGACCCTATACATAGTTTTTGAGGCTGTAAATTATTATGGGAGCAGAAAGCCTCATCTTTCCCACATGGAACAGCTGGCAGTTTCGAACTGCTGACCTTGCAGTCCGCAGCCCGATTCATAACCACTACACCACGAGAGCTCCTTTGAGATATGAATATATATAGCATTTAAAAGCTCCATTATGGGCTGTATAGCCACAACAAATGAATTCAGATTACAACTTTGTCATTAACTATCTGTGCAAAGCTGGGTAGATTTTTTTTAACTCTAGGTGTCCATTCTCTCTCAGCTGTAAAATGGCAATTATACTAGTTCCAGCCCCTATGATCTTATGGAGTTGACAGTGTACAGAGATTCAGTGCTCTGAGAACAGTGCCTAATACACAAAAGTTAGTTGTTGTTGTCAAGTCAATTCTGATTCTTGGTAATCCATGTGTATTCAAGTTCTATTATGCTCCATAAGGTGTCAAATAGCTATAATGTCAGTAGTTATAATTCCAGGTTTATCTTCTGAGGTGCCTCTAAGTGGATTCAAACCTTCAACTTATAAATAAGCAGACAATTGTATTAACCTAATAACAGGGACTCCTGTTGTTTTTGTTGTTGTTGTTAAGTGTCATGGAGTCAGTTAGGACTCCTATCAACCCAATATAGTATTTCCAAGGAGTGGATGGTGGGTTTGAACTGCTGACTTTTGGGTTAGCAGTTCAGTGTTTCTCTTATAGCACCACAGCAGGAATCCAAGGATTCCTAGAAAGCATTAAATAAATGTGAGCTATCATTTGAAATCCTTGGAAATTAACTCTTGTAAGTGAAAAAATAATATAATATCAGCAATTTACATAGTTTTAACCTAAAGCATTTCCTTTTCTTTTCTTTTTTTTTTTTTTTTTTCTGACTACAACAAGAACAATCAAATTTTTGCCGTCTTAGCCATCAAGGCAAGCCATCAAGTCCCTTCAGGACAAACCCCCATCCAAGACTGAAACTCAAGCGAATATATGAGCAGGCATATAAGCTTTCTGGCAACCACACTGTTTTATTGGTAAATGGAAGTGGGGGAAAGGCAGCAATGAAGATATGGGCTGAGTTCAACCAAGTTCTATAGACTCCCATCAACGTGTAGATTAGAGAGAGAAGATAAAGGGCTGGTTGGTCTAAAGTGTGATGAGACCTGTGGACTCTTGAGCCCATGGACAGAAACATAGCCATGGAGGGCTAGATTTGAGAATGACGATATGGAGTGAGGGAACATGCACAGTAATGCCCAAATTTGCTGATAGTATCCATTTGATCTAGCTTTAATGGCTTGATGATCAGAACTCCACTAAAGAAAGAAATATAAATTTGATAAACAAGTGTAAATCACTACAGTTTGAAGAGCTTGACCTATACTTATGGATGTAGTAGATTAAAATATCAATCAAGAGATATGGAATCCTTCATCTGATACAATTTGATAAACTTGACCTACACCTATAAATGCAGTAGCTCAAAAGAGGAAACAAATCCCTGCTTCAAGAATTATTCCCATCTTGTCCACACAAAGAGTAGACAAGGATGGGCAACTTGGACATTGGCTACCCAAAATGGGGGAGAGGGATACAAAGGTAAGAAGTGACTGGCTTACAAGCTTTCAAGCGGGAACCTAGATCCACAGGGCATGGAGGAAAGTAGAGTCTCCAGTGAATAGTATCCAGCCTGTCTAGTAAAGACTGATCAAATGAAATGCAGATGGGTCTCTTGTGATGCAATAGTAAATAATTGTTATCAGAACTGATTGTGAGGACTGGAATTGTAAAGGTGGATATTTTATAGCAAGGAGGGGAATGACTAACTTTTCAGTCTAGGAGCGGAGGGCCCTGGGACCATCAGTGGAGAAGAGCAGAGAGGGATACCCTACCCAGAGAAGCAGTGAGGCCTGAGATGGAGGCAGAGAAGATGATGTGAAGAGATGGAGTAGCTGGGGACTTGAGATCCAGAGAGGGAGAGGGACTGTGTGTCAAGGACCGTGTCGGGGGGTGGGGGTGGGGGTAGGGGGCAGGCTTGCAGGGTATATCCTTTGGTTGGGTGATGATGCATGGATGAGATGGTAACTATGGAAATGAAACTATGTATGATAGAATGAATGTAAAACTAATGTGAATTCACAATAAAACATTTATTAAAAAAGAAAAAAATAGAGAGATGGAATCTTTACATCAAGGATCAAACCTACACCCTCTAAAAATAGGGTGGTAAAGAAGGGCAGCTTAGACATTGGCTACCTAAAATAGGGAGGAGTATAAAGACACAAAATGACTGGCTTACAAGTTTTCAAGAAAGAGTTTAGTTTCAAAGTGTGCAGGGGAAGGTAGAATCCCCACTAAATAGTTTTCATCTTGTCTAGACAGGTCTGGTGAAAGGAGATGAGGATATGATTCTTATGATTCAATAGTGAGTAATTGTTGCCATGACTAATTGTGTTTGTCACAACCTTAAAAGTAGAAATTTTATAACATAAAGGGGGAAGTAGGTAATCTTACATTCCAGGAACACAGGACCCTAAAACCATCAAGAGAGAAGAGAACTCTATCCAAAGAAGTACAGACACCAGAAATGGAGGCAGAGATGATGAAATGGAGAGATACAGCAGTTGAAGACTCTAAACTCATGGAAAGAGAAAGTCTGTATGTTAGTGACCAGGAGGCAGGCTTATGGAATGTGCCTTTGTTTGTTTAAATGATTATATATTGCTGATTGTTTTTGTGTACAGCAAAAACAAACAAACAAACATAAAACAGAGGAAATAGAAATAAATGATACACAAATGGGATTGTAATCACTGCAATGAAACAAACTATGGTAGAATGAGTTTAAAACCGATGTTCATCCCATGTAAAGTATCACTCAGTCTACAACAAAACTTTAAAACAAACAAACAAACAAACAAAAACAATGTATATTGTTCCTTCTTGTCCTGCAAGTCCAATTTTGTTGTTTCATAAAACAAGAATCAGTGACATTATTTAATTATCATAAATTTTAATCTGGTTTGCTTTGGAATACAACTTTAGAACCAGATGTTGTTGCTTCATTTTCCAAGTCTAAAATCTGTTCTCACTTAGAAGAATTGTTCTCAGTATTTTGAAACAGTAAAATTCTTTTAAAAGCTTAAATATTACCAATGTATTTTAGTCTGCATAATGCTAGAACATGTACACATAATTCTGTTAGAACTCTTCTAAATGTCAAGACAAATCAATTTTGCAAATGTCAGCACAGGGTTCATGAAATCCCAGCTCTCTCATGAAGTCTCCTCATCTAATTCATAATAAAACTTTCAGCATTTTACTTTATTGCCTTCGCTAATGGAGAAGATGTAAGCAGCTGCATTCTCCATTAGACATTTAATCTAGTATTGCAGGAGCACCATCTGCAAATATCTATATTACATTGTGAAAATAATATGTATTTATGCCATTCTATATGTGTTTTAAATGAGTCTCTTTAAACACTGATTGATATGCTTCCTCTTTTCTTAAATAATTCAAGAAGTACATTATTAATCCTCTGTTTATATTATTGTCCCTCTTGAGACGATTATTGCATTTCAGATTTCTGTTTTTAATTTAATTTCTCTATGAATTTGCATTTGAGCTAATATAAATTGCAGTAGCTAAATTGGTGAGAAAAGCTGGCAAGCCGTACAAGATTTGTTTTTTAAAAATTTCTTGCATTCTTGTTGTTCTTGTTAACTGATGCTGAGTTGATTCTGACTCATAGCAATCCTTTATAGGATTTCCAAAGAACAGCTGATGGGTTTGAACTGCTGACCTATGGCTAGCAATCCATTACTTATCCTACAGCACCACACCAGGACTCTAAGTGTTTTAGACTTCATTTTTCTGTTTGTTTTTTTTACTTCACTTAATAATCATAGTAACCATCGTTGTGGATAGGGCGGGACTTCTAAAAGTTCATGGACAAATTTTTAAATTCCATTTTTCCCCAAAACAAATTTTTTGTCCCTTGTAAATTCCTTACATCTATATAGTTCATTAAATTTTAATTTATTTTTTTAATTAAGGGTATTTCTGATCATTGTACTAAAAGGAGTGGAAAAGTACACCCGGAACATTGATAAGTTAGCATTAGAAATCAACTGATGTATTCATTTGTCAAATCATTCATTCATTCATTCATTCACTCAAAGACAAAATATAAGAAGACTGGCCTAATTCTGCTTAAGGGTTATGGAATGGACTTTCACTCAACAACTTCACGGTCGCATGCTTTCCATATGCTTTCTACCCCACCCTTGTGCTATCTATGCTTGGTACCTGTATTGTATGGGCAACGTGCATAATGCCCTTGCACTTTTGGTTCCTCTTGGGCTTGGTGAAAGGAGAACTCCAGCATACAACATTAAAGGAGGAGGATGAGTATGTCTCACCTACTCAGCTATTTCCCATCCAGTCAGGTCACTGCAAGCTGGATGTGACCCATAGCAGCTCTTCTCTAAGCAGTGATCTCTATACCAAAAGCTCTTTTCTGAACCCATGTAATGACTCCCGCCCTTGTTTCCAACTAGATCAACTATGTTACCCTTGCCCAGGATTTTATATAAGAGTCAGTAAAAAAACATTGCTAATAGGAGTTAGCAGTCCTATTATGGCAGTATAAGATAAGCACTGGACTGCTAACCACAAGGTCAGTAGTTCAAACCCACCAGCCACTCCTCACAAACCCTATAGATCATTGCTATACGTCAGAATCCAACACAGCACTTAACAACTAGGGTTCAAGTTCATATATGCATGGGTTTATTTCAGACGAAAAGTCTTTCAACATGTCTCTGTGATGAGTGGATGAATGCACAAAAGTTCTCTCAGTAATACATTTGTCTTACTCCCTTGTTTTTGTTGTTAAGTGCCATCAAGTTGGTTCCAACCCATAGTGACCCTGTACAGGGTTTCCAAGGAGCAGCTGGTGAGCTTGACCCACTGCCCTTAGAGTTCAAAAAACAACTTTGCATTCCAGTGCATTAACCCACAGTACCAGACCAGGACTACCTTAGACTTAAAAAAAAAAAGTTCTGAAAACTTACTGTATGAAAATCAGATAACTCAAAGGACTGATTTTTTTAACTGTCTTTTAAGCAAAAGCAAAGCTAATGAAGACAATGTTCTGGAATGTATCTTCACCAGGATTGACTCATGGATTTATCAGTATAATCCAAACAGCAGTGTTCATTTCCAACAGTCGCTTCCAAGAGGATCTGTTGAGTCATTTAAATTCAAGGCAGAGAGATCAGCTAGAAGGTTATGGTGACTGATCCTTGGGAATTCAAGAAGGATTATCTTAACAGATTTTCTTAAAGAAACTAAGACTATCACAGGGACTATTAGGGAGAGGTTTTAAGAAAATGAAAAACTGCATTGGTGATAAAAAGAGCAGGAACATTTCACCATTTTTTCTTTTTTTTCCCCTCCATCACAGCATTGTGCTTGTTCACTCATTAAAGATAGTAAAGGCTGCACTATAAGAACTTCATTAGGAAACTTTACTGTATCCACCCTACAGCACCAAACTTAGCCTTGGAGCTTCTTTTTGTTTCCAAAACTTAAAAGAAAATTTTAATTGAGTATGATTTAATTTCCCCAAAGATACCAAAACTGGTGTTAGGCTATGGTGTAAACCAAAGTACATATAAATCTTCAGAGAATGATTGTTGTTGTTGTTAAGTGCCATCAACTATCCATACATGTTAAGTTTTCACATGCAAGTAAAGTATGCATTTGTTAGTTAACATCCAATGAAAAATAAAAGTTTAACTATGAACATGACTATGTAACTCAAACTTATTTTAACAATGAAATGGAGTGATTCTATTTTGTAGAGCTGGCCCTTTATATCATTGTTGTTGTTAGGTGCCATCGAGTTGTTACCGACTCATAGTGACGTTATGCATGGCAGAAGGAAACACTGCCTGATCCTGGGCTAACATCACTACTGTTGCCACGCTTGAGTCCATTAATGCTGCCACTTGGCCAAGCCATCTGGTTGGGGGGTCTTCCTCTTTTTCTCTGATCTTCCACCTTACCAAACATGATATCCTTCTCCAGCGACTGCTCCCTCCTGACAATATGTCCAAAGTATGAGAGAGGAAGCTTGGCCATCTTGGCCTCTAAGGATAATTAAGTGGCATTGCCAGCTACCAGATAAACTAAAGGATATCCTGCTGCCTTTGAATTATAAAAAGCAAA
>NW_006408818.1:348130-381480 GCF_000296735.1 Chrysochloris asiatica
AAGACCCCCAACGAGATGGATCAGCCAGGTGGCATCATTGATGGACTCAAGTGTGGCAGCGGTAGTGAGGTTGGCCCAGAATCAGACATTGTTTCATTCTGCTGTGCATGGGATCGCTATGAGTCAGTTCCGACTCGATGGCACCTGACAACAACAACAACAACAACTCCCAGTCAAACAATAGGCCGTAAAGTTAAGAATAACACTTGTGTCAACATTTGTCCCAAAACAAAGTTCACAAGGCCAGCAGGGGTAGTGAAATGGGGTAATGGAAACAGGGACTCTAGAGGCAAGCAAAAAAGTGTGCTATTACCTATAGGGAATTGCAACTGATGTCACTAGACAAAATGTGTATGAATTGTTGAATGGGAAACCATAGTAAATATGTTCAGGAAAAAGCAAAGAATTGTTTCTTATAGTGAGATGATGTAGTGAAGCAATATAGTGATCCATATTTGGCTTCCATATAAAATATAAAGCAATGGGAAGTTTTATTTCTATAACAATTTTACCTTTGAAAATTAATGTTGTTCTAACTACAAGAAAAAGGAGAATCATCCTCTTGGTACATATTTTCTGTTTTAAATGATGGTTTTTAAACACATCATTCTTCGAACTTTGATACCCCTGTCATTTGTTAAATTTTGTGAAGAAAACACAGGCATTCTTTAAGTAACTTTGTGAATCAAGCTTAGCCTTAGCATGTTTCATTATATATCTGTTAACCTTCCTTCATCTAAAGAGCTCTGGTAGCATAGTGGTTACGAATTGGGCTGCTAATCTTAATGGTCAGCAGTTTGAAACTACCAGAAGTTCCTTGGGAGAAAGATGATGCTTTCTACTCCCGTAAAGATTTATAGCCTCGGAAACCCTATGCATGGTAGCTATGAGTTGGAATCGACTCCATGGTACATAAGCACCACCACTAACAACCTTTACCTAGAAATAGATATTAATTTGCTTTAGTAATTGTGGCAAATTTCTACCATCTTTCTCTAAGACATCTTCAAAACAACTACTTTAAATCATTTAAGAATTGTAACACTAGTCTCTCAATAAAATATTTATAATATGCTTTTATACTTTTTCATCAAAAATCATTAGTGGATAAAATTACTCAATGAAATAATAGTTTTCAATATGTTTTAACATTAGAATGCATGCTATTATTTTAAATTTAAATTCTGTCATTTAAATTATGACAATTCTGATAAACCATTGGAGTCCTAGTGTGGTGCCTTAGAATAATCACTCTCCCTCAAGGTCAGTTTGAACCATAAGGTAGGCAGTTTAAACTCACAAGCTGGTCCTCGGAAAATCTATACAGGGTCACTATGAGTCAGAACTGACTCAATGCCAGCAACAACAACAACAACAACAACAAATGATAAATATTAGAGACATATAAGATTAAGAAAAATGTGGCTGAATGCATAAATCCAAAACTGCCTTTATGGCTGAGTTACATCTCTAAAAAATAAATGTGTGGTTAATTTTTGCTCTGGGTATTTTAAAGATGGGACAAACTCTTCATGTTGGCATAGGTTTTTTGAACATGTTTAAAGATTTATAACTGGGAATCCTGCCCTAAGTAAACACATTTGATATGTGAACATGGACTCTTGGCTTTGCCATGTTCTGCTCATCTGTTAGGTTGGCATTGTTCCCATTCAAAATTGTGTTGGAGTTCTGCTCTGGGGCTTAGGTGCCAACTGGCAACATTTTAAAATAAGACAGTGCGTATAATGCCTCCCTGCTCTGGATGGAATATCTCTTACACTGAATCCAAGCAGCAACATAAAACCTAGTTCTATCCTTCATCAAACTGTTGGGCATGTGTTCAAGATTACACAATTAGCAGATTAAATATGTCGACATTATACTTCAATCTGTCAATAAAGACAGTCTTTGTGAGAGATGACTGCTTTGAAAGTCACTGCATCATTATTATTTTGTTTAATTTTTTTTTCCCCATTTCTAAAGTTTCATATAGAACTGCATAGGACAATTATTTTAAATTAGAAAAAGGCCAGCAAAACTGAGAAAAAAAAAAAAAATCAATGTCTGCCTCATCTCAGACAAAAATTTAATCTAAGATGTTCAAAAGTAGACAGAGTGCTTCTCAATAGTTGAGCTAAAAAATGTAATCATGAAAAGATTTATTTTGATACGTTACCACAAAATAAAATGAGAATTAAAATATTCCATGTAAATCAGTCATGTATTTAAAGAATTAAAATTCAGTACTAGATGTTCCTCAGAAACCCTATATAGGGTCTCTATGAATTAGCACCGACTCGACAGGACTTAACAATAACAACTAATAGAAGAAAGGAATAGTGAAATTACCTTAACATTTAGTTCTTAAATCTTCTCTAATAAGATATAATTTAAATTGTTTCTGCATTATTTATTTATGCACAAATATGTCTGAGTTATCCATGGTTTCAAGTCTAAATATTTGAGTAAGAAATTACGTCCCCCTGGTAGTGCAATGTTTAACTACTCACCTACTAACTGGAAGTTCAGTGATTCAACCCACCAGCTACTCCATGGGGAAAAGATGTACCAGTCTGCTTCTATGAAGAGTGATTCCCTTGGAAAACCTATAGGGGCAAGTCTACTGTATCTTAAATGGTTGCTATGAGTAAGAATTGACAAAGCAGTAATGAGTTAGTAAGATAATGAAAAAGTCGCTTAAATATGTTTTATGCTAGTATGTCACAGAAGACATTAACTTACAATCGTCAAATGGTAAAGTAAATATAAATTATTTACCAAAGAGAAACTTATGAAAAAAGAGGTAATTTGAAGAATCAAATAATAAACAGTGGGGTGGGATTGAGTACTATAAAAATGAAATAATAAATGACATGTTAATTAGAGGAAAGACTAATCAAACACATTATTAACATCGTGCCAGAGAATGATCTAAACTAAGTGCTCACCTGCAATATTGAACTGATGATAGTGAAGGAATTAATGAAAACAAAGGCTCCAGGAATTGATGGAATATCAATTGAAATGTCTCAAGAAATTGATATAAAAGAAATAACCAGTCTAGGTCAAGAAATGTGAAAGACAGTTACCTTGGTAACCACCTGAAAGAGAATCATGTTTGTGTCCATTCTTAATACAGATGATGCAACAGGAAGGATATTTATCAAACAATATCATTAATATCACATACAAAAAAGTTTTGCTAAATATAAATTTTTTTTAAAAAGTTGCAGTAGGACACCAAGAGGGAGCTGCCAGAAACTGAAACTGGAATAAAACGTGTCATTCTGAGATCAGTTGGATCTTCACTGAAAACAAAGGGCACCAGAAAGGTGGTTACTTATGCTCTATTGACAGCAAAAGCATTTACCTGTGTGGTCAGTACCAAACTACAGATAACAGTGAGAAGAATGGGAATTCCAGAACACAGAATTGTACTCATGCAGAACGTACATATATGATAAGAAGTTGTGTGAACAGAACAATGGAATACTATCTGTTTTAAAATTAGTAAAAGTGTGTATCAGGGTTGTAATCTCTCACCATACTTATTCAATCTGTATGCTTAGCAACTAATCAATGAAGGTATACCTTATGAAGAATGAGGCATTGGGGCTGGAGGAAGACTTATTGACAACTTGACATATGCAGATGACACAACCTTACTTGAGGGAAGTGCAGAGAACTTGAAGTATTTACTGAGGAAGATCAAAGAATACATTCTTTCATATGAAAACAACTCAATGTAAAGAAAACACAAATCCTCTTAACTGGATCAGTAAAGGACATCATGATAAATGGAGAAAAGATGGAAGTTATTAAGAGTTCATTTTGTTTGGATCCACCATCAACACTCAGAGAAGCAGCAGTTAGAAAATTAAAGAAAATATTGCATTTGGCAAACTGCTGCAAACAAACACTTTTAAGGGTTAATGAACAAAGATGTAACTTTGATAAGTAAGGTGTGCCTGACCCAACCCATGATATTTTCAATTCCCTTACATGCTTGTCAAAGTTGGCCAATGAATAAGGAAAATCAGAGAAGAATTGATGTCTGTGATTTAGTGTGTTGGCGAAGAATATTGAAACAACCACGGACTGCCAGAAGAATAAACAAATCTGTGCTGGAAGAAGTACAGTCAGAATGCCTCTTAGAAGCAAGATGACACAACTTTGCTTCATGTACTAAGTGCCGGTTAACAGTAAGCACCAGTCTCAGAAAAGGACATCAGGCTTAGCAGAGGGTGAGTGAAAAAGAGGAAGACCCCTAAACAATGACCTCAACGGTAGCAACAATTGTGAGAATCATACAGAGTCGGGCAGTGTTTTGTGTTGTTGTGCATAGGGTCAGTCAACTATGAACGTGACTCAGTGTTCCTAATACCACCAACCACAAACCATAACAACAATCCAAATTCCTCATTTTTACTTGTATTTTAATGTAATTTGGGAGGATGCTATTGACAAACATTTAAATAAATTTAAAGTAGATTACAATTTATGAAATTCATTCAAGAATATCAGTAGTGACACTATTACTTTTAGTTGTTCATTAGTGTACCTTTATGCTTTTACTTCCATGAGAAGGTTTGTAAAATCCAATACTACTGACTTATTTCAAAATATCTACATGCACTCTTTTCCTAGTGCATATTTTCAAATTGTAAAAAGGATGAGACCACTGATATGTTTAGTAGTCAAAATTTATATTTCTTGTCATATTTCACTTTATCATCAGTAGCAGTTTGTTCTCTCTCATACCGAACTCAAACCCACTGCTGACAAGTCAGTTCGGACTCATAGTACTACAACATAAAGTAGAACAATTATCCCATACAGTTTCTAAGGCTGTCAATCCTTCTTTTTCATTTTTATTTTTAACTTTTGATTGTGATTTGAGTGACTGCTTCATCTCAATGACTACAGCCCCCTCAATGGAAGTTCATCTGTCCTCATTTCCTCCCTCTGTTTATTTTTTCCCAGTTCTTACCCAGCCCTTCTGAACTTTGTCCTTGGATAAGTGCTGTCCTTTGGATCTTGAATGATTGACCTTTCTCTGCTGTGTGTACCTCACTAGTGTGTTTGTCGCCTGTCTATACCTATCTATTGCTTGATTGAAAATTGAACCATGGGGGTGAGTTCACTTACAGATTGAAAAATGTAGTCTCACCAGTATCTATCTGACCAGTAAGCCTGGCCTTTTTTATGATTTTGAGTTTTGTTCAACATTTTTCTCCAACTATATCCAGGGTCTTTTATTGTAATCTCTTTCAGTTGGTAGCAATAGCCAGACATCATCTAGATCTCTGGTCTCAGGGTCATGGAGACTGATATTCATGTGGTCCATTAGTTCACTGGAGTATTTGTGCCCAAGGTTCTGTTTTCATCTTTCTTCTTTCCTCCAAACAGTGAGAGATAAATAGGTGTGCCTTAGATGGCTGGATATGAGTTTTTAAGATCCCAGTCACTATTCATTTAAGTAGAATACTGTTGTGGACTATGTTATGTGACTTTACCTTGGTGTCCCTTGAGGCCATGGTCAGGAGCTTCCACCCCAGTGACTCATTCCCTCAAGGTGTTTGGCAATGTATAAGAAATTTACAGACAGATGAAGATCAAAGAGTACAGCCTTACTGATAAAGATCAAAGAGTACAGCTTTCAATATGGATTACATCTCAATGTCAAGAAAACAAAAATCCTCACCACTGGACCAATAAACAACATTCTTATCAATAGAGACAAGATTGAAGTTGTCAAGGACTTCATTCTTCTTGGATCAACTATCAACACTCACAGAAGCAGCAGTCAAGAGATTAGACGACCCATTGCATTGGGCAAATCTGCTGCACAGGAACTTTTTAAAGTGTTGAAGAGCAAACATGTCAGCTTGAGGACTAAGGGTGCCTGACCCAAGCCATGGTATTTTCAATAACCTCATATGGATGTGAAAGCTGGACAGTGAATAAGGAAGATCGTAGAAGAATTGATGCCTTTGAGTTATGGTATTCAAGGAGAATACTAAAAGTGCCATGGGCTGCCAAAAGAACCAATAGATCTGTTTTGGAAGAAGTACAGCCAGAGTGCTCCTTAGAGGCCAAGATGGCCAAACTCTCATACTTTGGACACATTTTCAGGAGGGAACAGTAGCTAGAGAAGGATGGTCAAAGAAAGAGAGGAAGACCTCCAATGAGATGGATTGGCCAGGTGGTAGCATCGATGGACTCAAGTGTGGCAACAGCAGTGAGGTTAGCCCAGGATTGGACATTGTTTCATTCTGCTGTGCATAGGGTCACTCTGAGTCAGTGCCAACTCGATGGCACCTAAGAACAACAGCAACAAGAAATTTACATAATTCTATTCTCTGTATGATTCAACACATTTATGAATACATTTGAAGCAAATGTAAATTCCCATGTAGAGATATCCTTGCCAAGCCTTTCTATATGTGGGTATAATCCCATTTTCCTTTTCATACCCACTCAGCCAGAATGTCTATCCATGCATCTTCCCATAACTCACCTTTATTGCACAACTTTGTATACAATAGTATTTACCTTTATTTCCTTTAACTCTTGTACTCTTCCCCATGTCTTTCCCTGCCTCCATAAGTTTTTTTGCTGAACAGTTTTTGCCTCTTATTGAATATTGCCTTCCACGTCACCCAAGTTAGCATGTATCTTGCTTTCTTTGCCTTATACAAAGGCTCTAACTCTTACAGAAGATGACATCATGTAGAGTGGCTGGTGATTTCGAACCACCAATCTTTCAGTTAGCAGTCCTGTTTTAACCACTATACTGCCAATGCTCCTCTCTGATGTGAAAACCAACCAATATGCAAAAATTAATTTGTCCTTTAAATTAATTGAAATTCCTTACTTCAAAAAATTACAACCACTTTACCTTTATTTTCTCCAGGACCTACAAGCCTACAATTACGAAGTCTTTTTATTTCATTTTACGCTTTATTTGTGGTTTCATTAAAAGTGTATTTTGTCTTTCTATCTCAATGACAAATTTCCCTGACTCTAGGCACCATTTTCTGCCTCTCCTGTTAATTCCTTTCATTTTAAAGTTTGGGTTACCCTACCATTGTCTGAATTTGTCACAGGATGTTTCCCTAGAGGAAAGATTCTTTCTCTACTAAATAAGTAACTAAGCAAGGGGCCAGATTTATCATACAAGTAAGGAATTTATTAGTAGGACTGAAAGTACTTTGGCAAGGGGACATGTGGCAGGCTTTGACACAGTGAAACACACACTTCTGTTGAGCACGTTTTACTGTGATAATAAGAGAAATGGGAGAACAAAGAAACTAGGCAGTTCTTTCTGGAATTAACCTATTTAGGTGGAGTTATATTAAGTGAATGCACAGGCAACATTTTTGCAACATGGATTCTGTTGTAAAGGCTTTCTGAATGCTGATCATCCCTAATTGTGGGATGTATTAACAGCATCCCTTAAATGGAAGGTTGTATCTTGGTCAGGATTGAAGATAATGTGCATGTTCTGGTTCAGATTCAAGTTTGTTCTGTCCTCATGAGTTTCTGAAAGACAATTTAAGGACTTTTTACATGGAGACAAGGAACATGACTATAGCATTCCAGGATATGGACTCTAGAATGTTGGCAGTTGTTTTATGAACTAAAGTCTCTCCACCTCTCTGCATCTAAAGCAGTTCTTTTTTAACTTTGTTCTAGTAGACATGAGAGCATGCTGTTTTCACTCTGGGTTCCTTATTTTAACTAATTTAGTTTTTCAATGAATCCACCTTACTACAGGTTCTAAATGAAAAGTTGCTTAGAACTTTCTGAGTACATTTTCTCTGCTTTGCTTTACTGTGATTTTTTTTTTTTTTTTTTTTTTCGGTCTATCACAGCTCACTTGAATACCAAATTTAAAATTCTATCCAAAGCAACTTATTTGACTATCAGAGGAGATGTAAATTGTATACATAAATGTCAGTTTGATTATTCCAATTGAAACATCAGAGTCCCCTCATATTTCTCATGTCCACAGTGTAACTCATGATCTTCCAGGCACCAGCCTTCCTTATCTCCAGTGCTCCCTATCTCATTTCACAAGATAGAAACCCAGAATCATGATTGATGTCTTTCTTGCTTATCCACTACAACTACTCAATCACTGAGTCTTGCTGATTAAACCTCCTAAAGATCTCTTCAATATGTCACCTTTTCCTTTTTTTTCTCCATTCCAATGATACATCCTCTTCTAAGTGACATTAACTATTACAAGAATCCCCTAAAACTGTAATTGTTTTTTCCATTGCCACAATTGCTCCTCAACAATTCATTCTTAGTCTTCAGGCACATAATCTGTCTCAAGTATAAATTTGATCATAACATGTCTCAGCCCAAATCTATATTTTTTTCTTAGTTCTCTTGTTATAAAATGGAAAATCCTTTAAATAGACTTTAAGTTTCTAAATTATCTAATTTATATCGTTTTCTATCCTTTACATGCATCCCTCTTGTATACAAGAGAACACAGATTTTCACTCTGATCTTACAGTAAAAACATATCACCTGTTTTGTTATATTAATATCTGTCAGCTAGAATCCATGAAAGGAATTACAAATGTTTCTAGATAATTCAAGTGGAAAAATTTAATATGAGGAATTGATTATAAAAGGAGAGATAGGCTAGTAAGAAAAAGTATAAAACGTATATTATTGAGAGAGCTGGTCTTGCTTCCTTTGCCCTACACAAAGTTACTGAGCATGACTACATATCCTTCATTGATTCCATTTTCACCAGATATAGCCTTGCTTCATGATATTAGTTTCCATCAGCATATCATGGTGTAGTTCTGATACTCTGGATAATCTACAATTTAGAGCTCTGATATTACCATTCCTTCTACTATCTTTTCCCTCCTATAATGAATGATGTTGGCTTCTGAAGTCTGCTAATTTTTGATGGTCTCTACCTTTGCTGTTTGCCTGCATCATCACTTGTTCATACATGTTATCAAGAACACTACTGTGAAGCCACACAAAAAACACCCAAATCAAGAAAACAACAGTGATAGAACATTATCACTTATAAAGCACCTGAAAATAGACTATAGAGTGTACAGTGAAGGATCAGAAAAGGATGTAAGAGAAAAGAGGCAAATAAACAGTCACACGACACCACACCAAATAATAAAAAATAAAAATAAAGTATTTTGCCATACATTCTAAGAAATGGGAAAAAAATAATGACAAGACCTTATTTATTGATTTTTTTTTTTTTTTTTTCTGTAATGATAGCAACAATTTTGGTCAGAAAAACAAATGTAGTTTGCCACATATATGTATATAACTGACTTACTACTTAAACATTTACTGATCTTGAATCTTTAAATAGTTAAGCAGATTATCTTCTTGCTTAATTATTTTATGATATTGCAAAGGCATTATTCCTCCCAGCACTAAAATGATGACAACATATGCGCTGTGTTAAACTCTTAAATAATTAGGTTACAAATTACTGAACTGAATATTTTAGATTCTTCCTTCAAAGTAAGTGTATGTATCCTATTCTGTTATTTTACACTCATTTCAAGGCAAACACATTCACATTATTCTGGTCAGATAAATCAAGGCATCTATAGATGCTCCAAGTAATAAAGAAGGGGAACCAGAATTCTTTGTCTCTCATATTTGGACATACTATCAAAAGGGACCAGTCCCTGAGGAAGGACAGCATGTTTGATAAAATGGAAGCTCTGCAGAAACAAGGGAGACTCCCAAAGACATGGATCAATCCAATGGCAACAAAAACAGACTCAAACATGACAACAATTGTGAGGATGGTGCATGACCAGGCAGTGTTTCCTTGTCTTGTGCACAGGGTCACTGTGACTCAGAGCCATCTAGATGGCACCTAACAACAACAACATCAAAGCAATTAACATATAAAGTGTTCCGATAAAAGGACCAAAAGTTGTGTGAGACAAGCCATCTGCGGAGGGAAAAATGTGGTTAAGACTAGCATATGATTGCCTAGGCGTCTCCATCCAATAGGAATTCAGATGCTTATGGTAGCAGACAAGCCTTGCTCATCTCCTGGTATGGTTCAACAACAATATTGTTATTCTAATATCAAAGTGCAGCTAGAGTACTCCTTAGAGGCCAGGATGGCCAAACTTCATCTCTCATACTTCAGACATATTGTTAGGAGGAACAAGTCACTGGAGAAGGATATCATGTTTGGTATGGTGGAGGGTCAGAGAAAAAGAGGAAGACCCCCCAACAAGATGAATTGACCAAGTGGCAGCATCGACCAAGGGGCTCAAGTGTGGTAACAGTAGAGAGGATGGCCCAGGATCAGGCAGTGTTTCGTTCTATTGTACATAGGGTCGCTATGAGTTGGTACCGACTCAATGGCACCTAACAACAATATCATCTAGCAATATCATTAATCTTACATACAAGTAGCATGTTTTAAGATAATTAAAAACAAAACCCTAATGCAACACTACATAAACAGAGAGCTGCTAGAAATTCAAGCCAGATTCAGAAAATGTGGAACTAGACATATCACTGCTTATGTCAAATGAATCTTGGTTAAAAACAGAGGATACCAAGAAGATGTTTACTTATGTTTTACTGATGATGCAAAGACTTTCGACTGTGTGCATCATGACAAACTATGGATCACATTGCTAAAAATGACACTTAATTGTGTTCATGAGGAATCTGTACATAGACCTAACGGAAGTTGTTATTACAGTACAAGTGGATCTTGAATGGTTTAAAATCAGTTAAGGTGTGAACTAGGGATATATGCTTTCACCACACATACTCAATCTGTATGCTGAGCAAATAATCATAGAAGCTGAATTACGTGAAAAAGAATGTGGCATCAGGATTGGAGGAAAACTCATTAAAATCCTGAAATATGCAGAGGATGCGATCTAGCTTGCTGGAAGTGAAGAGAACTTCAAATACTCACTGATGAAAATCAAACTCTACAGCTTTCACTATGAATTGCACCTCAATGAAAAGAAAACAAAATACCTCACCATTGGACCAATAAATAACACCATGATAAATGGAGAAAAGTATGAAGTTGCTAAAGATTTCATTTTGCTTAGATCAACAATCAACACTCATGGAAGCAACAGTCAAGAAACCAAAGGGCATATTGTATTAGGCAAATCTTTAGCTCAGAACCTCTTTAAAGGCTTAAAGAACAAAGACATCAGTTTGTTCCATTCCTTGGTATTTTCAACTGACTCATATGCATGTGAAAGTTGGACAATGAATGAGGAAGAACATAGAAGAATCCATGCATTTGAGTTATGGTATTGGAGAAGAGTATTGAAAAGTAACATGGACTGCCAGAAGAACAAACAAATCTGTATTGGAAAAAGTACAGCCCATATGCTACTTAGGAGCCAGGATGGTAAGACCTCATATCTTATACTGGACATATTATTGCTGACCATCCACTTCACCAAGGATGATGATCTTCTCCATGGATTGATCCCTCCTGAAAACATGTCCAAAGAACAAGAAACACAATCTCCCATCCTCTCTGTGAAGGGAAATTCTAGTTGTACCTCTTCTAATATGGATTTCTGGAAGTCCATGGTACTTTCAATATTCTTTGCCAACACCATAATTCAAATGCTTCAATGCTTAAACACAGCTTTTCTATCCAACTTTCACATGCTTATGAGGCTATTGAAAATAATATGGCTTGAATTAGATGTACCTTAATCTAAAACCTGAAATCTTTGCTTTTGGCCACTTTAAAGAGGTCTTTGCAGCAACTTTTCCTAATGCATGCTGGTAAATTCGAGGGTCTGCAAAAAAGGGGAAGACCCCAATGAGATGGATAGGCACAGTAGCAGCAGTAGCAATGGGCTCAAGTGTAGCAACAATTGTTATTTTGGCATAACACAGGGCATTGTTTTCTTTTGTTGTGCATAGGATTGCTATGAGCTGGTACCAATTTGATGGCACCTAACAACGTCAATGATTTCATGTATGTTACAAACAAAATGAAGTCTTTGACAACTTCAATGTTTTATCTATTTACAAAGTAATTTATCAGTTCAATTGTGTGATTTTTTGTTTGTTTTACATGGAGGTGTAATTCTTGCTAGAGACTGTAGTCTTTGATGCTCATCAGTAAATATTACTTGGCACAATTAAATATATGCTGTCTCATGACTGCAGGTTGGAGATTCAAACACACAAGTCACTTCTCAGAAAGCCTATAAAGAGTTGCTTTGGATGGGAACCAACTAGACAGCACTTACCAACAACAAAAAGCAACATGTTGTGAAGATAGTTGCAATAGTATGTTGAGAGAGAACTGCAAGAAATTCAAGACAGATTCAGAAGATAATGTGGAACAAGGGATATCACTTAAAACATCAGATGGATCTTGGCTGAAAGCAGAGAATACCAAAAAGATGTTTACTTGTGCGTCACTGACTATGCAAAGACTTTCAACTGTGTAGATCATGACTATGATAAAATTAGAAAACTATGGATAACATTGCAAAGAATGGATATTCCAAAACACTTTGAATCCAATGAATATCAAAATTAAATGTTGCCTTGTCCTGTTCCATTCTCACAATAGTGGCTATATTTGAGCCTACTATGTTATAACTGTGGATTAACAAAATATAATCCACATTTTGTTGCATATCAGCAATTCATTTCTTCTTACACAGTGTGGGTACCAGGAGTGGTGGAGAACCTGTATGAAGATTGCCTAGTTTGAAGCCAAGCTCTGCCACTTATTTGCCTTTTTCATTTTTAGTGACTGAGTGAGCCTCTTGGTGTCTCTACTTTCTTCTCTAGACATATGATAATATTAATAATTCTTCACAGAAATTTTGAAGAATAATGAAATATTAAATGATAAATATTTTAAATAGTTCCAGACTCAAGTTAAGTACTCAATGACTACTGACTGTCTTCGATAACAAATGCTGCTCTAACAAAAATACCACAAGTGATGGCTGTAACCAATAGAAATTTATTTTTTCACAATGTAGGAGGCTAAAAGTCTGAATTCAGGATGCCAGCCTAGGAGAAGTTTTCTGCTCCCTGCTGGCTCTCTGGAAAAGTCCTCATTGCATTTAAGCTTCTGTTTCTTAATTTCTTGGTGATCTCATGAGGTGAGGAGTCTACCTTCTCCCATTTGTGCTTGCTTGATTCCTAGCTTGCTCATTCTGATGTTTTATACCTCAAGAGGTCAACTTAAGGAACACCTGACACTGATACTGCCTCATTAGCAACAACAACAAAAGCATTCCCAAATGTGATTATGACCGCAAGGGTATGGGTTGGGGACCTATTTCAGTCCATCACACCAACTAATATTATTTCCTTTAATCCATGTGTTTGACGTTAATGTCAACTATGTGGAACCCACACATCTGTAAATTTGTCATACTGTGGTGGTGTGTGTTGCTGTGGTGTTGGAAGTTATTCTACTGGTGTTACCCATAGAACACAGTTTTCAGTGGAATTTCCTGACTAAGAAGGAAACGGTGGTCCATTTATGAGGAAAGAGCCCTTGAGAACCTAAGAACAACAGCAAAACATTGTCTGATATACTGCCAGAAGATGAGTACCTTAGATTGGAAGGTACTCAAAAGAAAACTGTGGGAAAGCTTCATCATCAGAGTAGAATATGACTTACTGGGTGGAACTAGGCTTTCAGGACCTTCGTTATCTGATGGGACATGACTCAAAATGAGAAGCCACAATGGTAAACTTCCATTAATAATTGGGAGTGGAATGTACAAAGTGTGACTTAAGGAATATTGGAAGTCATTAAAAACTAAGTGGAATGCATTGAGACTGATATCCTAGGTATTAATGAGCAGAAATGGACTGGTATTTACCAGTTTGAATCAGAAAATCCTATGGTTTACAATAGTAGGATTGGTAAATCGAAGAGGAATGGCATTGTGTTAATAATTAAAAAAACAGAACATTTCACGATCTGTATAAAAGTATAATGTTATTTGTGGTATGCAGATGATACAACCTTGCTTGCTGAAAGTGAAGAAGACTTGAAACATTTACTTATGAAGATCAAAGAGCACAGACTTCGGTATGGATTGCATCTCAATGTCAAGAAAACAAAAATCCTCACCACTGGATCAATAAACAACATTCTTATAAATGAAGAAAAGATTGAAGTTGTCAAGGACTTCATTCTTCTTGGACCAACTATCAACATTCATGGAAGCAGCAGTGAAGAGATCAGACAATGTATTGCATTAGGCAAATCTGCTGCACAGGAACTTTTTAAAGTGTTGAAGAGCAAAGATGTCAGCTTGAGGACTAAGGTGCATTTGACCCAATCCATGGTATTTTCAATATCCTCATATGCATGCAAAAGCTGGACAGTGAATAAGGAAGATAGTAGAAGAATTGATGCCTTTGAATTGTGGTGTTGGAGGAGAATACTAAAAGTGCCATGGACTACCAAAAGAACCAATAGATCTGTTTTGGAAGAAGTACAGCCAGAGTGCTCCTTGGAGGCCAAAACGGCTAAACTTCGTCTCTCATACTTTGGACATATTTTCAGGAGGGAATAGTCACTGGAGAAGGATGTCATGCTGGGTAAGATGGAGGGTCAGAGAAAAAGAGGAAGACCCCCAAGGAGACAGATCGCCTAGGTGGCATCATTGATGGCGTCAAGTGTGGCAGCAGTAATGAGGTTGGCTCAGAATCAGACATTGTTTTGTTTTGCTGTGCATGGGGTCACTATGAGTCGGTTCCAACTCGATAGCACCTGACAACAACAACAAACTACATGGGAAGCCAGTCAATATAAGTATTGATCAAATATACCCACCAATCATCAGTTAATGAGGAAGAAATTAAAGAAGCTTGCCAACTTCATCATTCTGACATTGAAACAACATGCAATCAAGATACACTGATAATTACTGGTGATTAGAATGTGAAAGTTGGAAACAAAGAGGAAGTATCAGTAGTTGGAAAATGTGGCCTTGGTGATAGAAATGATCCTAGAGATCACATGTTAGAATTTTGCAAAAATAATGAGTTTTGCTAATACCTTATTTCAACAATATAAATGGTAACTATGTACAAAGATGTAGTGCTGTGGGTTAATGCGCCAGACTGCAAAGCTGTTACAACTGCAAGGTCTGCGGTTCAACCTCGACCTGCTGAGGTACATGTGTACGTGGTTGTTGTTGTTGTGTGCTGTTGAGTCAGTTTGTACTAACAGCAATCCTATGTAGAATTTCTAAATTATAATGGGAGCAGAAAGTCTCATCTTTCTCCCACAGAGTGGCTAGTTGTTAACAAGCCAATTCATAATTCAATGTACCATCAGGGCTCCATACGTATGTTGTTGTTGGTGTAGTCACGTTGGTTCTGACTCATAGTGCCCCTGAATAGGGTTTCCAAGGAGCAGCTGGTGTGTTTGAACCACCAACCTCGCAGTTCAAACCAACCGTGGGATCCAGTGCATTATTCTACAGCACCACACCAGGACTCCATGTATATATTATTGCTGCTGTTAAATGACATTGAGTTGGTTCTGACTCACAGTGATCCTGTATAAGGCTTCCAAGGAATGACTGGTAGATTTGAACTACCACCTTGTATTTCAAACTGACCTTGCAGACCAGTGCTTATCCTATAGTGCCACACCAAGATTCTGTGTACATGGTGGTGGTGGTTATATGCTGTGGAGTCAGTTCCGACTCATAGCGACCCTGTACAGGGTTTCTGAGGCTGTAATTCTTTACAGAAGCAGAAAGCCTCATCTTTCTCCCTTGGAATAACTGGTAGTTTCAAACTACTTGAGGTTCACAGCCTGATTCTTAACCACTAGAGACCAGAGCGCCTTCTTTGTACACTGTTGTTGCTGTTACATGCCGTCAGGTCAGTTCCGACCCATAGCAACCCTGTACAGGGTTTCTGAGAAGCAGCTGGTGAATTTGAACCACCAACATTGAGTTCAGATAACTTTGAGGTCCAGTGAATTATCCCACAGCACCACACCAAGACTTCAAAAGTTTGTTGTTGCTGTTGTTAAGTGTCGTCCAGTTGGTTCCAACCCATAATGACCCTGTATAGGGTTTCCAAGGGGTGACTACTGAACTTGAACCACTGACCTTGAGGTTCAAACCAACTTGTCAATTCAGCACATTAGCCCACAGCACTACACCAAAACAAGTATTGTTGTTGATTTTAAGTGCCCTTGAGTTGATTCTGAACCCTAGTGACCCTGTATAGGGTTTCCTAGTGAGCTTGAACTGCCAACTTTGTGATTCAAATGACTTTGCAATCCAGAACATTAACCCACAGTGCCACACCAGGACTCAAAAAAAGCTGAGGGAAAATACGATAATGTATATAAATATCCTACCAGAATATAGAGAACATCTCAAGATCAGATTTGATTCACTGAACATGAGCAATCAAAGCCCAGGTAAGTTGTGGGATTCCATTAAGAACACTATACAAGAAGAAAACAAATGGTCTTTAACAAAACAGGGAAAGACACCGTTAGCATTTATCAAACTGATAGAACACGAAAAAAAAAAAAAAAAAATCAAACCTACACTTGTAATGCTGAAATATTCTATTGGCAAAATAGACTACTGGTGTGACACTGTAGGATCAGTACTGGACAGTGAATCACAAGGTTGGCAGTTCAAACCCACCAGTTGCTCCCCACAGGGTGACTATGAGTCAGAATAAATTTTTTGGCACTTAACAACAGCAACAACAATTGGAAAATATTGAATAACATAGGAATTATCAAAACAAGATGAAGGAATTCATAAGTCATTGTACCAAAAATTACTGGTAGATGTTCAACCTTATCAATAGGTGGCAAATGATCAATGATTGTTATTGTTATTGAAAGAAGACATCCAAGCTTCTCTGAAGGCATTAGTGAAAACAAGGCTACATATATTGATACCAATTGAAATCATTCAACAAACTGAAGTAAACACTAGTTTATGCCAATAGCTTTGGAAGCTACCTACCAGTGTAAATGACTGAAAGAGATCTATATTAATGCAAAGTTCAGAGAAAGATGATGAAATAGAATATAGATATTACTGAACAATATCATTAATATAATATGCAAGTAAAATTTTGTTCAAGATAATGAAAAAAATAGTTACAGTTGTACACTAACAAGGGCTGCCAGAAATTCAAGCTTGATTTAGAAGAGGATATGGAATGAGGGATATCACTGTTGATGTCAGACAACATATTGTGAAAACAGAGAATGATAGAAAGCCTAGACACAGCGACCCAAGCACAGCAGAATGAAACATTGCTGGGTTATGTGCCATCCTGACAAATGGTGTTAGGCTTGAGCCCAAGACTTGTGCCAAGCACACTTTAGTCCTCAAACTCGTATCTTTGCTCTTCAACATTTAAAGAAGTGTTGTACATCAGATTTGCCTAATGCAATACATCCTTTGATTTCTTGACTGCTGTTTCTATGAGTATTGATAGTGGATCCACACAAAATGAAATCTTCAACAATTTGAAACTTTCCTTCATATATCATGATTGTATTTTCTGATCCAGTTGTAATGATGATATTTACTTTCTTTACATTGAAGTCCATTCTATAGTTAAAGCTGTGGTGTTTGACCTTTGCTAAATATTTTAAGGATCCTTTGTGTTTAGTAAGCAATGTTGTATCTGCATATAAAAGGTTGTTAATGAGTCTTCCTCCAAACCTGATGCCCAGTTTTATTCTTGTTCTTCTTCATATAATACAACTTCTTGAATTATTTACTGAGCAACAGTTGAAAGGTGAAAGGATACACCCTGGCACACACCTTTCCTGATGTTAAACCATTCAGTGATCCTTTGTTATGTTTTGCATAACTGCCTCTTGGTCTATGTACAGGTTCTTTGTAAACACAAAAAAGTTTTCAGCAATATTCATTCTTTGTAATTTTATCCATACCTTGTCATGATCCACACAGTTGAAAGCCTTTACATAACCAATAAAGCACAGGTAAACATCTTTCTGGTTTCTCTAATTTTATATACCCCTCATTCCATGCCCTCATTTAAATCTGGCTTGAAACTCTGGTAGTTCCCTGTCAATATATTGTTGTAGCTATTTTTTAATTATCTTTAGCAAAGATTTACTTGCATATGATATTAATGACATAGTATGATTGTTTCCATATTCTCCTTGGAATGGGTACAAATATGAATCTCTTCCAGTCAATCAGATGACTATTTCCAGACACCTTGACATAGAACAGTGAGTGCCTCCAGTGCTACATCAGTTTCTTGAGTTATTTCAATTTGTATTCCATCAGTTCCCAGATCCTGTTCTTTGCCAATGACTTCAGTGAATCTTGTCTTTCATTCTTCACTATCATTTGCTCTCAATCATATGCTTCCTCTTGAAATACTTGAACATGGATCATTTATTTTTGGTACAGTGACTCTGCGTATTCCTTCTGTTTTTTTTTGATGCTTTCTGTGTCATTCAATATTTGCCCATAGAATCTTTCAATATTGCAAGTTGAGACTTCATTTTTTTCTTCAGTTCTTTCAGCTTAAGAAATGCTGAGCATGTTCTTCCCTTTTGGTTTTCTAATTATAGGGATTTGTACATTTCCTTACAGAACTTAACTTTGCTCTTAAGCCCTTGAAAATTTTTTGTTTAGCTCTTTTAACTTCTCATGTCTTCCTTTTGTTTTAGCATCTCTACTCTGAAAAGCAAATTTCAGAGTCTCTTTTGAAATCCATTTTTGTCTTTTCTTACTTTCTGGCCTTCTTAAAGGCTTTCTTCCAATGTGATATTCCAAATGTCACCTCACGACTCTTCTGGTCTTCAGTATTTTTTTGTGTTTTACTGAGTATGCAAAATCCTTGAACTGTGCGTATCAGAACAAACTATGAATAACATTGTGAAGAATGGGAATTCTAGAACACTTAATTGTGGTCATATAAAACCTGTCTGTAGACCAAAATGTGACTGTTCAAATAGAACAAGGGTACACTGCATGTTTAAAATCAAGAAAGGTGTACATCTAGGTTGTATTCTTTCATAGTATTTATTCAGTTCCGTGGCACTGTGGGTTAATGGGCTGGGCTGCAAAGTTGTTTGAATTGCGAGGACGGCAGTTCAAGCTCACTAGCTGCCCCTTGGAAACCCTATACAGGGTTGTTGTGGACAGGAACTGACTTGAAGGCACTTACAACAACAACATAATGATCAAAGAATCCAAGAGACTGGACCATATGTACAAGGATACAGTATCAGGTTTGGAGGAATGTTGTTTAATAACCTGTAACATACAGATGGTATAATCTTGCTTATCAATAGAGAAGATAATTTTAAACATTTTCTGATGAAAATCAAATAATACACCCTTTATTATGGATTACAACTCATTGGAAATTCTTACAATTGGACCCATGAACAACATCATGATATACAGTGAAAAGTTTGAAGTGTCAAGAATTTTATTTTACTTATATCCACAATCATTGCTTATGGAAAATGGTAGTCAAGGAATCAAATGACATATTGCATTGGGCAATTCTGTTGCAAAAGAGCTCTTTAAAGTGTAAAAGGACCAGGGTGTCAATTTAAGGTGTGCCAGATAGAAACCATCCATCCCATATTAAGTTACCTCATATGCAAGTGAAAGGTCTATAATAAAAGACTAAAGAAGAATTTTTTTTTTGAATTTGAAATATGGTGTTGGCTAAGGATATTAAAAGCACCACAGACTGCCAGAAGAACAAACAAATCTATCTTGGAAGAAGTTCATCTAGAAGACTGACTTGATGAGACTCCATCTCTTACATTTTGTACATGTTATTAGGAAGCACCAGTCCATGGAAAAGAACATCAAGCTTAGTAAAATAGACTTAAAGCATAAAAGAAGAAGTCCTGAATGAGACATAGTGACACAATGCATTCAAATGTAAGAATTGTGAGGGTGGCACAGGATCAGGCAATGTTTCCTTCTATTGTGCATCAGGTCACCATGACTTAGCATTGACGGCATCTAACAATGCATTCAAATGTAAGAATTGTGAGGATAGCACAGGATCAGGCAATGTTTCCTTCTATTGTGCATCAGGTCACCATGACTTAGCATTGACAGCATCTAACAATCACAGGAAGAGGCTATTTGGTTACAAGTTCTAATTTACTAAGGTGTGAAGGATGGCTCTTCTTACCTCTTGGATGATGTAGGCCCTGGAGGAAATTTGGAGTAATATTGCAAGTACTGTTATCCAAAGAAGGTTGCCACTGTTACATTTCTAGACTAGATAAGGTTTGTCTTCCTTTCAGGTTTTTATATATGTGTACCTTTTCTGTGTATATAGTCCATATATTCAGTCATTCCTAACCCATTTCTAACATCTCTTGGGATGTAGGTGACTAGCCTGACAGTCCTCACAAGCATAAATGGAATAGATTGTTGATGGGATGGAATGATGCTGTCCTATGGAAGGAGAAGGTTATGCTGAATGTGAAATTCAAGCTTGATCAAATTTTATTCATATTTCATAATCTTTCTAGAAAAAGAGTGTTTACCTCTAGTAAAACACCATCAAAACCTGGCAATGGTGTTGGTTTTAAGGTAATTAATTTTCACCATTCCCTGTCACACCAGGGACTAGGCATGCACTTCTTTCTCCTTGTTGTGGACATCAACATAGCAGACACTGGTATTCCTTTGTTGTATCACATAGCTGGGACCACACGTATTATACCTCAATATATAATCATTGTCAAAGCAGGATCTGGTACTACTTCTAACCTTAAATGTTGTGCTGCCAATATAGTCAAAGCTAAGCTTCTGCCATGTCCTCTTGCTATTGTTGCATAGCCCTTGATGCTACCAGGCAAGAAGCCTTGACTTCCTAACCATGCAGATTGATAGTCCTTCAACCTTGGAGCAGAGTCCTTCCTCAGGTGATAGCACAATCATTTTAGATCTCCACGTGCTGCCTTAGGATGGTCAGTGGGGATGCATGCACAAACATCATTGCTACATATCTAGGTTTCCCAGAGAATGTCAGCAGAGCTATTTCTCATTTGCCCTTGTTTGTATAGCAGTCTAAATTTATTGTGCACAGTCTGTATAGGACAATGTGCCACAGCCCCACATTCCCTGAACATGTCCAAGTAAAGCCTATATTACTATATACTTCCATAAGCTAGTGTTCCTGCGAATATATACTCAGAATGGCAAATCACTGACAAGTCACAGGCAACTTTGCTAATTCCTTCAAGCACCCCTAATTCCCATTCAACTAGAAATTGACAAGTGACTAGAAAAGCAGTGCATATTCCTTTCTTTTAAAATGACTGATTTAGGATCAGTTTTTACTTGGTTGCACTCCGTAAATATGTTCTGGCTTTACTTTCACAAATACCCAGAGTATCCCCTTACATAAGGCATTGTTCTTAAATCAGAATGCACATTAGAGGCAACTGGGGAACTTTTCAAAAGCACTGTTGTCTAAACGCTGCTGCTCTCAGCAATTCTGAGTATTTAATTGGTCTGGTGAGGGACTGGGACAAAGGTAGTTTTTATATTGTTCTTTAGATGGTTCTATTGTTCACCCAGAGAGCTGTTGATGTAAGGCAGAGGGCATCAGAAGTGTAATATGTGTTCACTTGCATTTTTTATGATAATGAATCTTGAAAATTTTGATGGCATTTTATACAAGTATTACTGACATGATGCATCCAGAAGAGAATGTGTTAAAATATTAGTACTACAAAATGTAAAATAACCTGGGCTTCAGGATGAAATGATTCAGTAAGTTGTGATTTATAGAGGTAACAAGTATTATTATGTTTTAATTGGCTGGAGAACATTTCATTACAATTTTTGACCTTAATTTCTTCTACAGACACACTGTCTATACAAAGAAAGTTTAAGAGATCAAGGGACTATAATCTAGGATAAATAAAATCAATATATAATCTATGTATACTGATAAAGATATATACAGATACAGACACCCATGGCAGATATGTTGTTGTTGTTGTTGTTAAATGCTGTTGAATTGGTTCTGACCCACAGTGACCTTGTATAGGGTTTTGGAGGAGCGGCTGGTGAACTTGAACCACCAACCTTATGGTTCAAATTGACTCTGCAGTCCAGCACATTAACCCACAGCATCACACCAGGGGGGTTCCAAATATTTGTGAAATAATTCCATTATCTTTTATCTTTTAATTCCATTTCTTCATGAATTTCTTGAAGGGTTTTTGTGTTTTTTCATGTGTGTGTGTCTGTGCACCCAACAGTGTTTATATTTGTGCATCTAAAAGCCAGAGGAATTAGCACAAGGAAATGTTATCAATGAAAGAAAAGAGTGGACCCAAAACAGACAAACCAACAGCTTTTTAGTATCTTTTAGATAGATCACTGACAAAAATTTCTCATCTGAATTTTTTGAAGACAGTAAATATTTCATGTGGAAGTTCAACTTTTGAATCAAAGTTAAAAAAAAAGAAGTACCCTTTATACCATTATCATTTGGCATTGGGAAGGCTGAGCTAAAGCATGATAAATTTTAGCTTTCAAATCTGAGCATCTGAGTTTGGCACACAAAGCAGAATGTGAGCATGCAGGACTGGCATTGGAGCAAACAAAGCTCCAATTCTGGTGCCAACAGCAAGTGTGCATTTCAAGTCCTATCCTGGGAGCTGGAGCATAATTCCATAAATTCATTGCCCTCCATCTGTGTATTGTTGCTCAGCTCTTTAGTCAAGCAATAGGTAGAGCTTCAGTGACACAGATGATGCCCTGTGTTCTCTTATAATTTATTACTCTGGATTTTCAGAACAAAGGGCATTATCAGTCCGGACCTACAGGGGTTGCTTTCTTTCTCTGTCTCTTTTTCTCATTATGATTGACTTTTTCTTTTATCTTGGGATTCAGCTTTCGTTTAGAGTTTGAAATAAATCTTTTTTGCTTCCTTCTTCTTAGTTACCCTTGACTGCTATGGAAACCAAAAAATAGCTATAGAAAGCCCGGAAAATTGATTTTTTTTCCCTTTGGGTGGAGGCTGAGGAGTTACTTAAGGACTTTTTAGAGTCCTAATATATGCCTAAATGGCTAAAAAATAAACAAACAAAAAACAAATACAAAAACTGAAAAACAAAGAAAAGAAAATGTAAGCTGTATTGAATTGAATCCAAATCAGTTTGTTTGTTAGGCACAGGGGAGAAAAAAAAAAAAAAAAAGAGAAAGAGAGAGAGAAACAGAGAAACTGAGAACATTTATCTCAAATATCCTACACTAATTGCAACAGGAAATAGACAGTAGGAACTAAACTTAGAAATAATCAGGATGTAATCTCAATAAAGAAGTATAAGAACAATTACTTGACATCATGTCACAGATAAATTATTGCTCTTATTCAGAATTTGTTAACTTTCAAAGCCAGACACCAGCTCCTTCGTGTTTCGTTTACTGTGAAATGAAATATTACTAAGTCATATTTTCTTATGGTTGCTAATACCCTAACTTGCTCCTATTCTAACTTGGAATAATGCAATGTGGAGTGATTTTAGGGATAGGCTGATAATTCAAGATATTCCTTTTTTCCATTTTGAGACTATTCTGTCCAGTGTCATCACATTAACCCAGACCTCTCCGCCATGTGTAGTTTTTCAGATCTTCTTGTGCTGTTTGCTCAGCTACCACTTAATGAACCATGTGGTGATTATTAATTTAAAAAATCATTTGTTGTGTGAATTTAATGACAAATGAACTATGCTGTTGTTGTTATTAAGTGTCATTGAGTTACTTCCCACTGATAGCAACCCTGTATAGTTTTTCCAAAAAGCAACTGCTAAGTTTGGACCTGGAGGTTCAAACAGACCTTGCAGTCCATTGCTGATACTACAATGCCGTATCAGACCTACACCAATTTACAAAAAAATGAAATTCCTTATAATATCAAAATTTCTGTTTTTATGTATTTTATTTCTAGAGATTTATGACTCAAATATATCTTCATTAAGTAATTAATGCCATCTCTTTAAAATACAGTATATAAATATTTTTATATTTCCAAAGATAAGTGAGTTTATCATAATTTTCACTAAGCACAACTGATTTGTGTCTGTTATGTTGAGTTATTTTATGGTCTATGTTATTATTGGGGGCTCCTGGTGTGGTACTAGAGGTTAAGTGCTGGATTGTGAACTAAAATATCTTTACTTCAAACCCACCAGCTGCTCTTTGGAAACCCTGTACAATCAAGGTTGCTATGAGTTGGAATTGACTCAACGTCACTTCACAGCAATGTTAATGGAATTGGGTCCCTAGGTTTGGTAAATGATTAACTTGCTTGGCTGCTAACGGAAAGTTGGGAAGTTCAAGTCCACCCAGGAGTGCATTATAAGAAAGGACCAGGAGTCTACTTCTAAAGTTTAGTGATTAAAAATACTATGAGATGATGTATGATAGAAGGAATGTAAAACTAATGTTCCCCCATGTAGACTATCACACAATACACAATAAAACATTAAAAAAAAAAAATACTATGGGCACAATTTTACTCAGACACACATCCATCAGTTTTGATTCAATGGTAAACGGTAGTGGTTGTGATGCCAGAATGACTGCTATCTCTCTATAGTTTAGGAAGCTGAAATCCAGTGTACTGATAACAGCTAGTAGCTAGAAGACCAGCAGGGGTTTCCATTGCAGAATTCTGGAACCACGAACCATAGTTTCTAATTATGATTATAACACAATTGAAGTTATTTATTTGTTCAATCATTGAGTAGAAATTGTTGAAAAACACACATGAAGCATGTGGCAGTAAATTGGCATACTTGCATATATTCTTTCAGAAGATCGATGTTGCTTCTTTTTGGATGATGTTTGGGAGGGTATGATAAAATAAGCTGTCACTGGTTAAATCAGGACTTCATCTCTTGTACTTTGGATATGTTGTTAGGACAGACAACATATAGTTCTTTGGAGCCTACCTTGTCTGGTAAAGTGGATAGTCAACAAAAAAGAGGGAGATTCCTATGAGAAGGAACGACACATTAGCAGCAACAAAGGGCTCAAACATACAAATTGTGAGGATGGTGCAGAACCATGCAGTGTTTTGTTCACTTTTATATAAGTTGCTGTGAGTCAGAACCTACTCCATAGCCCCTAATAACACTGATAGAAAGAATTCATAACCAGTCTGTACAATAGATTATGTTGGTCTAGATAATGGTGAAAGAAGTGATTAAGAGAGATCGGACCTCTGAGACAAGCAAGCAAGCAGACAGACAGAATTCCTGGAAGAAGAGAGGTGATAGAACAATTTGGGGTTGTTTGCTTCTTGTTTTTGTCTTTTCTTTTGTCCTAGAATCAGTGGTCTAGAATTAAATTTGGACATTATCACTTTCAACTTTGTATACTTAGCGGATGATGGGAAAATATTTCACATTCTTAAGACTAGTAACTCAAAGTGGGATAACAATAGATCTTCACATTTGGGCCATTGTGAAGATGAAATGACAGATATTAATGACAGTTATAAATATTAGTATCTTGTTATACATGTTGCTCCAATAGACATTCCTCCATCTAACTATGTTTTAGCTCATATGTTGGACTTGCTTAAATTTTCTTCCAATTCACCCTAAACTTTCTTAAGAGAAAATAATGATGTATCCCACAGTTCTTAGCCTTATTTTGACTGATGATATGGAGTTTTTCTCTCAGAGTCTTCCCACAAATGTAGTCAGGTTGATTTCTCTGTGTACTATTTGATGAAGTCCATATGTATAGTCATCTTTCATGTTGTTTAAAAATTGTATTTGCAAGGAATAAGTCATTGGTCTCCAGCATCATTTCTATCACCAAGGCCACACTTTCCAAGTACTTATCCTCCTTTTTCATTCACAACCTTTACAATTCAATAATCAGTAATTATCAATACATATTGATTGCACATTTGGTCAATTTCAGACTGAAGAAGTTGGTAGAATTCTTCAACATGATCATCACTGCCTTTAGTAGTTGGTAAGTATATTTGAATAATGGTATCAATTGGTCTTCCTTATGATGTTGTTGTTAAGTGCTGTCGAGGTGGTTCTGACCCATAACGACCCTATATAGGGTTCACGAGGCTGTAAATCTTTATGGGAGCAGAAAACCTCATCTTTCTCCTGTGGAACTGATCTTCCTTATAGGTGTATGGATTTTACCCTATCATAAGCAGTATTTTACTTCAAGATAGAGCTTGAAATATTCTTTCTGATGATGAAAGTGACTCCATTCCTCTTCAATTTGTTATTTCTGGTACGGTAAACCATACAACTCTCAAATCCAATTTGACCAATATCTGTCCGTTTCAGCTTACTAATAGGTAGGATATTGATCTTCATGTGTTCCATTTAACTATGAACAACTTCCAATTTCCCCAATGTCATACTTTGTATATTCCATGTTTTGATTATTAATGGAGGTTTCCAGGCATTTCTCCCCATTTTGAGTTGTGCCCCATCAGCAAATGAAGGTCCTGAATGCTTTAGTCCATTTACATTATCAGGGTTAACACTATTTTGAGGAGGCAGCTCTTCCCCAGTCATAGATTGAGTGCCTTCTAACCATTGTAACTCGTGTTCTGCCAGTGTTTCTGAGAATATTTTGGTGATATCATAATATTTTCATTTTCAGACACTGTATCTGACAATGTTCCTCTGCTAATTTAAAGTTGTTGTGTAGGACTGTAGATTTGGTTTTGAGTCATAGCAACCCTGCATAGGGCTTCCCAGGAGCAACAAATGGCTATGAACCACCAAACTTGCAATTCCACTTTAAGGAACTTTTGGAAGCCCACTGGTAAGTGCATGAATAGTCTTTAATTTATTCAAGCTGAATAGCCTTGACCACCATCAAGAAACTGTGGCCTTCCCATGAGACTTTCTGAGGTCTGACAATCAACTCACTCTTCAAGGGCACAACCGTTTTGTATTTCCTTTTTTTTTTTTTCAATTTTTCTTTTCATCCTAGGACCATACTTTCAGATCTGTTCTTCATTTATCAGTATAATTTTCCTCAAATATTTTTGGTATTTTTGTAATCCAGTTGGATGTTGTAGGATTTCAGAAAAGACACAGTCCATGAGAAAGCATTCTACAGTGGACTAGGAGCTGCTCTGTGGTAGAAATAGAATATGCACTGTTGGCTTTCATGCAGCATGAAGACTGGCATTGACATCTGGAATAATACTAATAAAGGATTTGCAAAACTCATAAGTCTATTACTCATCAGCAATTACTACCTAAATATCCACTCTAATTTGTCAAGGTGATGGGTTCTAGCTATAATATGGTATATAAAATAAGGTTCTGCCTTACAATCTAATGGATAAAATATTTAAAAAAGAAAAGTAAAAGGAAGTAAGTTTATGTAGGAAAAATATCTGGAAAACATCTCCCTCCTTTGCCTTTTTTATTTTTATTCTTCCTTTCTTCAGTTTTTATTCTTTCCCTTCTTCCTTTCCTATTTCTTTAGTCCCTTTTTAAAATTCTCACCCCCCCACCCACTTTTTTTTTTTCTTTTTCTGATTCTCTTTCTCTCTTTCTATTAACTATGGCCATTCTCTGTTTTAAAGCCTTGGTTTTTCTCCTTGGTGTTTATTTTAGTTAGTGAATAACTAGGTATGGTTTCATGTCACAACTACTTTTACAATGAGTGCTAAGAACAGCGAGGAAGGACCGAGATTCCCATTATAAAAGTAAAGTTTGTGGGCACTAGTGAATGCCTGTGGCAATATATATTTAAATATTCACATCTCCTCTTTTATACTTCCAATGTTATTATCCATTTTAAAAGATTTATGTTGCAGCATTTTACTGCTGAGGAGGCAAAGTGAGATGGGTCTTATTAAGGCTGCATATTCATATAATCAAAACATGTTTGCTTTTCTGTGGTGGTGTTATTGTTGCTCAGTGCCACAGAGTCAGTTTTTACTCATAGTCATACTGTATAGGGCTTCCGAGCGGCCAATGGTAGGTTTGAACCATTGACCTTGTGGTTAGTAGGCTGATGGTTATATAGTACAGTACCAACCCAAGACTTCTTTCTGCAGTAGTAGAACAAAACCTTATAGAAACATGCACATTTAATCAGGATTGGGAGTACGAGGAATCTTACTAGTGTGGCGCTATGGGTTGATGGACTGAATAGCATAGCCACTTTGCACCTCATAGTTGGTGGTTCAATCTCAGCACCTGTTCCTTGGAAATCCTCTAAAGGGTCCCTGTGGATCAGAACCGACTATGGCACTTCACAACAACAACAATCTTTATGGGAAGCAGACTGCCTCATCTTTCCCCCATGAAGTAGCTGGTGGATGTGAACTGCCAATCTTTGGTTAGTGGTTGAGCTCTTAACCACTGCACCTCCAAAACGCCTCTTGTTACTATTGCTCTTAAGAGCCGTTGAGTGGGTTCTGACTCTAAGCAATCCTGTACAGTGTTTCCGAGGAGTTGCTGTCAAATTTGAACCACTGACTTTGCTGTTCAAACTGACCTTGGGGTACAGTGCTTTATCCTCCATAAAGATTGCCGCCTTGGAAATGCTATGAGGCAACTGTTTTCTGTCCTATAGGACTGCTATTAATTGGAGTTGCTTGGGCAGCAATGGGATTTGGGATGAGTATATTATAATGATAAATATGTAGTACAAAAATTATTGTCATTGTAAAGATGAAAGAACTCCATATGCAATATAAGTTAAAAAAAATCTGTATGTCTGTATCTATTGACTGAATTTATGTTCTTTATGTAGTTAGATTTCTTGTATTATTTGCTCAGCATAAATATGGAGTCCTGGTGTGGCACCATAGGATAAGAACTCTACCATTAGGTTGGTTAGTAGTTTGTTGTTATGTGCCATTGAGTGGGTGCCTACTCATAGCGACTTTATGCACAGCAGAACAAAACACTGCCTGATCCTGGGCCAATCTTACTTTTGTTGCCATGCTTGAGACCATTGATGTGGCCAGTTGACCAATCCATCTCGTTGGGGGTCTTCCTCTTTCTCTCTGACTCTCCACCTTACCAAACATGATATCCTTCTCCAGCAACTGGTCCATCCTGACAATATGTCTGAAGTATGAGAGACAAAGTTTGGCCATCTTAGCCTCAAAGGATCACTCTGGCTGCACTTCTTCCAACATAGAACTCTTGGTTCTATGGGGAGCCCATGGCACTTTTAATAATCTGCACATCACAGCTTGTTAATGAGTCTTCCTCCAATCCTGATGCCATGTTTTTCTTCATACAACCCAGCTTCTTGGATTATTTGCTCAGCATACAGGTTGAATAAGTGTGGTGGAAGAGTACAACCTTGTCACACACCTTTTAAAATTTTAAAACATTCAGTGTTCCCATGTTCTGTTCTAACAACTGCCTCTTGGTCCATATACAGATTCCTCATGAGCACAATTAAGTGTTCCGGAATACTCATACTTTACAGTCTTGTCCATAGCTTGTCATGATCCACACAATCGAAAACCTTGTATAGTCAAGATCCATTGGACATCAGCAATGATATCCCTCGTTCCATGGCCTCTTTTGAATCCAGCTTAAACCTCTGGAAGTTCTCTGTCAATGTATGCTTGCAGCCATTTCTGTATTCCCTTTAGTAAATCTTTACTTGCATGGGATATCAAAGAGATTGTCCGATGATTTCCGCATTCCATTGGGTTTAGGCAGTTGAAATCCACCAGTCATTTCTCTGGTGTTCGAACCAACTCTATGACACTTAACAACAACAACAAATAGAGATTGAATAAGTAAAGTGAAAGGATACAACCCTGCTACCAGATATCCTTTTGGAGTCCTGGTGTGGCACTTTGCATCAATGCGCTATACCGCATGGCCAGTTTGACTGTGAGGTTGGTGGTTCAAGCTCACTAACCGCTCCTTGGAAACTCTATACAGGGTCGCTATGAGTCAGAACCAATTCAACAGCAATTAACAACAACTATATACTTTTCCAGTTTGAAACTACTCAAAATTACCTTGCTGTGTTCAAGCAACTGCTCTTGATCTTTGCAGAGGTTGCACATGAATGCAATTATGTGTTCTGAAATCCTGACTTTTCATAATTTTCCCATATTTTGTTATGATCTACACAGTCAAATGCCTTCGTACAGTTGATAAATCACAGGTAAACTTCTTTCTAGCATTCACTGCTTTGGCCCAATATCCATCTGTCCTCAGCAATGACATGTCTCACTCCATGTCCTCCTGTGGATCTGCCTTGAACTTCTGACAGTTTCATCAGTGCCCACAAGAGTTTTAAAATTATCTTCAACAAAATTCTACTGGCATGTGGTTTTAATAATATTGTTTAATAATTTTCACATTCTATTTGTTGGTCTTTTTGGAATGAGCACAGATATGTATCTCTGTGCAAAATCAATTTATACAAAGCCATTACCATGAGTGATTAGTAAGCACAGATGTCAGTCTTCAGGTAGGAGCCACTCCTTGGGCTGCCTCAATATAGTAAAAATTCAATTAGAAAAGGGGTTAAGTTTTTTTTTCTTTTAAAAATAAGAAAATATGTCTCAGCTTAATTTTCTCACAGTTTCTGGAAATATTAACCCAGTAAGAACCTTACATGAATATTAGATCCCAGTAAGACTCCATGAATATTAGATCTTTACTGAACTTCAGTGATAGCATACCTAAGCATCCAGTATGTAAACCAAATTCCATGTTTTCTGGATAGTTTGTATAATCTGCTTATTATTAAATGCTGTTAATATTGAGAACATGCCTACTGATTTAATGAACAAAATTTAATGTTTTTAGAATAAAATTTAAAGGGTAACTGAAATATATATAGATATCATCATTCTGGTAGCGTAGTGGTTACGAATCGGGCTGCGAACCTTAAGGTCAGCGGTTCGAAACTACCAGCCGCTCCGCGGGAGAAAGATGAGGCTTTCTACTCCCGTAAGGATTTACACCCTCGGAAACCCTGTACAGGGTCGCTATGGGTCGGAACCGACTCTACAGCACTTAACAACAACAACAACAACATCATCATTCATACACAGAACCATGTCAACAATTGTGTTCATTTTTGTTTACTATGTAAGTTTCTTTCCCTGTTATTATAGTATATTAATTTATTTCAATACTGTGAATTCTCATAACCATATTCCTTACATATTACGTTATAGAAAACATGCCACAGACCAATTATTTTTATAATATTCAGTCCTAGTAGTGATGTCAACTTCAGTTTCTGTGACATAGCTATATTATTGTCAGTATCACAAATGTAGGTCCGCTACAAAATATGACTGTATCAAATAGCTAGAAAGCCTCTCTTCTTATTTAATGTAATGCTATATTGCTATCAATTATACACTGAACACCCATATAACCCAAACATATGCAAAGCTAATTTTGTATATATGATATATCAATATACATTTAAATTAAAATTAAAGAACATAATGAATGGCATATATTTATTTTGACAAATACTTTTACTAGACCCTTAATTACGTAACTGTTTATATTTGTGAATTTATTTTAAATGGTAGATTCAACAAATAACCATTAAATATTTTTTGTTGTTGTTGTTACATACCATCAAATCAGTTTAGACTCACAGAAAACTTAAATGAAATACTCATAGCACAAGAAAATGAAACACTTCCTGGTCCTTGGCCAACCTTATAAATGTTGTATTATTAACATTATTAATAAATATATTTATTATGAAACAAATATGGGAAAGTTAGCCTTAAGTTATCCCTGTCAATTGAAGAATTGAGAAATGGAGAGCAAAAGGAGGGAGTCAGTTGGCCAGCCCCAGGTTGTGACCCCAATCACTGAAGCAAAAATTGGCCTCCTAGATTGATACTGAAAAAATCCAAGGTAATAGGATGGGCCAATTGCAAAATGTTCCAATATCTGAATTCCGTAAAGTATCTCAAGGGTTTTATTGTTTTCTTGCAGCAAAAGATGGACTGTGAGTTCTAATGATTGATGGCTAAATGTACAAAGTAGGTGTCTTTGAAAATGAATTATGAAAATACAGAAAGGAAACAGCACAATCAAAGATACACAAGTATCTCTTACAAATACGTCTGTCCTTTTAATTTCATTTTGATAGTTGTTTGAAATTGTGTTGCGATCTCTGAACTCATTTTACATAGAAGCTTAATACTGAAACATTCAATTAGGCAAAATTTGGGTTCAAATTCATTTCCTAAAATCTAAAGTTTTGTGACATTGGGGAAGATATTTAAACTTTCTAAATTTCAATTACCTTAACTGTTAAGTTGTAGTAATAATAATACATCTTACTTGATTTTTTGATGAATTATACATTTTAATGACTTTTTATGCTTACTACAAAGATTTAAAATGATTATATGCATATTACTAGATTACTAACTAGTACATTGTTGTTTTTAAGTGCCATAAAGTCAGTTTCAATTAAAAGCAACCCATACAGGATTTATGAGGCTTAAAATCTTCACAGGACCAGAAGGCCTCATTCTTTTCCTGCAAAGAGGCTGGAGGGCTCAAACTGTGACCCTTTTGTTTCCCAGTCCAGTGTTTATCATATAGAGCCACCACACATCACAGGCTACATAGTATATATTTGTGCTCTTACCAAAATATTCAGCACTATTATTCTGTAATATGCAATCAACCACACAGAGAAAAACTGTGATGAGTTAATTATAGGCACTCAATACACAGTTATTAATTAGTTGATAAACAACAACAAAAAAATCACTATTTTGCTTCTTTTATCTGTGAGAAGTTCTTGTTACCTTGGTTCAATATCATCAATGTTCTAAGACAAAAATAACTAAATGCTTTTTGCGAAAACTCAGAGTGAACTAAAGAGACAGCAAATCTTTTAGTTAGAAAGCATATAGAGATTCACCTGGTTGTCTTGTAACGGCTGACTCTGGGCAAATACTTCTCTGCTAGCGACTATAATTTCTGTAGCATCATGCTGAAGGGACTCTTCCAAGTGACATCAAAAGTTAGAAGATATAAAACCTGGAAGGGAAGAAATTCTGTGTGTCTAGGAGGTCAGCAAGAGTTCCACTCTTTCACCATACTTACTCAATCTGTATGCTTAGCAAATCACCAGAGAATCTGGGTTATATGAAGAAAAACATGACATAATGATTGGTAGAAGACTCCTTAGAAATTTTTGATATGCAGATGATAAAACCTTACTTGCTGAAAGCAAAGAAAACTTAAAATATTTACTGATGAAGATCAAAGACTATAGCCTTCAGTATGGGTTGCATCTCAATTTAAGAAAACAATGTTCACC
>NW_006408818.1:382030-383055 GCF_000296735.1 Chrysochloris asiatica
GAAGATGGTGAGATTTCCTCTCTTATTCTTTGGACATATTATCAGGAGTGACTAGTCACTGGAGAACAACATTATGATTGGTAACATATGGTCAGTCAAAAGAGGAAGACACTCACTGAGATGAATTGGCATAGTAACAGCAGCATTGTGCTTAAATGTAACAGTAATTGTGAGGATGGTGTGAAAAACTGGGCAGTGTTTCATCCCGTTGCACATAGTGTTGCTATGAGTTGGAACCTGCTGGATAACACCTAACAGTAACAAAAAGAACTTCCTGATTCTTTCTAATACCCCATCATCCTAGATTGAATTGTGTTATCAAACATATTGGCTAACAACACAAATAGATATATGCATACCTTCTTCACCACAGCACTCTTATCATTAACAAAATATAATCAACATAATGCTCACCAAATGAAGAATGGATGAACAAACTTTGGTACTTATACTTGTGGAACATTAAAATATGACAGCTCTGCAAAACACCTCATAGCATGGTTGAACCTGGAGGACATTCTGTTGATTACAATTGGTCAGTAACAAGAAGAAAGGTATTGTAGGAGATCACTAATATTAAAAGTCAAAAATATATTTTTACACTAAAAGCAACATATTTTGATGGTTATCATTGGTGGGAGGGAAGGGGGAGTAATTCACTGGCTGCAGGTTAGATGCACGTTAATGTAGATGAAGGGGAAGGCTGACAGAAGAATGATGAAAGCACAAGAAGTTGTAGGGAGGAATGCATGAATTAAAACAACCGAGATATGTACTGTTATATATACAAACCTACAGTAGTGGCAATATATATATATATATGTTGCAGACCGTGTAGGCCTGGTCAGAGGTTCAAGGCCCTGTAGGCCCAAGTGTAACAAATGAGGCCACTGGCAGTAAATAGCAAATTGTTTTTCATCTTAGTGTTCAGTTATATATATTAATTTAATACATAGAGCGCTTGATATACACAGATAAATGTGATATTTTCCTAAAAGCCCAGACTGTAAAAGTTGCAAGGTCAA
>NW_006408818.1:385455-388263 GCF_000296735.1 Chrysochloris asiatica
CTGGTATAATCCTATCAATCCTGATATGATCAAGATATATATAAGATATAATCAAGATACAATCAAGATGTTCTCTCCTAATCCTAATCAGGGGCTATAGATATGTTAATTGAGCCTGAGAAACCAAGTTGCTGGCCTGGGATTTGAATCAGCGAAGTACTATGTAAAGTTACCTGAATGTCTGGAAAAGTACTGATGCTAGCTGTATCTTGCCTTGGTCCCTCCCAACTTGGTGTGAAGCTCCTCCCCTAAATAAAACAGAGGCCCGGGCCTCCTCAGGTGTGCATTACAGGTTGGAGGGCATGCAGTAAAGATTGCAGGGAAGTGAGTTGCTGCCTGCAGAGGCCACAATGCCTTACTCCCAAGTCTACCCACCAGTGATGTATCCACCCTGGCTTTGGGGTGCCTCATTGTCCCCCTCTTTCTGTCTGTCTTTGTATTCTTTTGCTATCTCTATCACCACTGGATCTCCCCTCGTCATGAACCAAACACTTGTGAACAACACAACTGCTGCAAATGTACTCATGAATGTGGTGGACCATACAGGGGCATAGTTATTAACTCTTCTTAGGCATTAATAGGAATCTTGAGGAAATGAGTTTCTGGCCTGTGGGCTTAATATAGTACTCTCTGGGGACAATATGGTCAGTTGGCATAACATAGTCCACAAAAGCAATGGTCTGCATCCTACTTTGGTGAGTAGTATTTGGAATTTTAAAAGCTCTTGAGAGGCCATCTTAGTTGCAACTATTGTACTATCCCTGTCTGAAGGAACAGAGTTGTTGTTAAGTGCTGTCAAATCTGTTCCTATCTATAGTGTCCCTGTGTGTAGTGTTCTGTTGAGGAGCTGCAGGGGGCATTGAACTATGGGCTAATGATTGTTGGAAACAATTATTCCAATGGACTAATGGATCACGAGAACATCAGTCTCCATAACCTGAGGCCAGAAGAACTAGATGGTGCCCAGATACCATTACGAACTTCTCTAAAAGGGATCACATTAGAAGGTCAACAATTTGAGATTAAGAGGGCAGCCTTTACTCAAGGAAAAAGTTCAGAAGGGTTGGGAAAGAAAAACGAGTAGAAAGGAGAAACACAGGGATAAAATGGGGTAGTGATGTTAGTGACATCAATGTGATTACAATTATTGAGATCAAATGGAGTGTGTATGATTTGTTGAATGTAAAACTAATGATATGCTCTACAAACCTTCACTCAATTCATAATAAAACATTCAGTATATATGTTTGGCTAGACCATGATTCTTTGGATTCACAGTTGTGGTATGATCCTCCATGATATGATCTGATAGGATAAACCAATCAACTACAAATGGATCAAGGGTGGTGGGATATTTTTACTAGGTACCATCTAGTCAACTCCAGCTTACAGTGACTTTATGCACACCACAATGAAACACTTACTGTTCCTGGGTCAACCTCACAATTGTTGCCACGCTTGAGCCCATTGATGCTGTCACTTTGTCGATCCCTCTTTTTAGAGATTTACCTCTTTTTTGCTCCTTTGCCAAGCATGATGTCTCATTTCAGGAACTGGTGCTGCCTGATAATATGTCAAACGTACATGAAACAAATTCTTGCCATTTTTCCAAGGATCATTCTGGCTGCACTTATTCCACAAAAATTTATTTGTTCATTTGCTATTCTGTGGTACTTCAGTAAAATTTTACTTGTCTGTGATATCAGTGACATTGTCTGATAATTTATACTTGCTATTACACCTTTAATCTCATCAGAGCCCTGATCTAATATAAAGAGTGTTCCCCCCATTGTGTGGCCTGTAACACCTTTTGTTTTCAAAAGATAAAAGAAACTTACCAGAAACCCGAGGAACCTATAACCACTAAGAAAGCAGAGCAGAGACTTGAGTGTGCTCTTTGAATCTGAGGTCCCAGGGCTGAGAAAATCATAGACATGAGGGAAGATTGATGCAAAGCCAATGGAGATCTCCAAGGATAGCCAGGTTTACAAAAGCTGAACATAGACGAGGACCTTTCCCTACAGCTGACAGAGAGAAAAAGTCTTCCCTTGTCACTAGCATTATGAATTTGGATTTCTAGCCATATTCAGATAATAAATTTGATTTGTTAAAACCACCCACTTGTAATATTCTCTTTTATAGCAGTACTAGATAACTAAGATACTTTTACTTTGTTATATCATTTCACATTATTGTCTATGTTACAACATATACTACATGTTTTTGTTCTCTGTAATTGAATCAATTCCCATTCATAGTGACCCTGTGGGATAGAGTAGGACTGCCCCATCAGCTTTCCTAGGCTGGATCTCTCTGGTTGCAAGTCTAAGGTCTACTCTCCCATGGAGTTACTGGGTGGGCTTGAACCATTGACCTTTCAGATAGTAGCTTAGTGCTTCACCGTTGTCTCACAAGAACAACTAACATATTATCTTATTGTTGGTGTTATTATTGTTAGGTGCTGTCTAGTCATCTCGGACTCATAGCAAACCCATGCAAAACAGAATGAAACTCTGCCAAGTCCTGTCCCATACTCAAAATATCTGTTAAGTTTAAGTGCACTGTTGCAGCCAATGTCCCAGTACATCCTCTTGGGGCCTTTCTCTTTTTTGCTGAAACTTTACTTAACAAAGCTTGATATCCTTTTATAGGGATTGTTCCCTCCTAACAAGAGATCAAAAGTATGTGAGATGAGACATCTCTATCCTCACTAATAAGGGGAATTCTGGATGTATATCTTAAAAGTTTATTCTTCTGGAAGTCCAATGAATCTTAAATGTTTTTACCAACTTCATAATTCAAATGCTT
>NW_006408818.1:388843-391045 GCF_000296735.1 Chrysochloris asiatica
CTTGTACAGCAGATTTGCCTAATGCAATATGTTGTTTGATTTCTTGAGTGCTGCTTCCATGAATATTGAGAATGGATCCTGGCAAAATTAAGTCTTTGACAAATTCAATCCTTTCTGTACTCATCATGATTTTATTTATTGATCCAGTGGTGAGGGTTTTTGTTTTCTTTATGTTGAGAGGCAACCCATACTGAAAGTTGTAGTCTTTAATCTCCTTCAGTAAGTATTTTAAGTCAGTTTTCAGAAAGCAGGGTTGTATCATCAGCATGCCACCGATTGTTAATGAGTCTTCCTTCAAACTGGTTGCCATGTTCTTCTTCATATAATCCAGTTTCTGAGAGTATATACTCAGCATATAGACTGAAATGATTTGGTGACAGAATACAACTCTAACACACAGTATTCTTTTACCATACTTATTCAATCTGTATGCTGAACAAATAATCCAAGAAGCTGGATTATGTGAGAAATAATGTGGCATCCTTATTAGAAGTAGGCTCATTAACAAACTGCAGTATGCAGCTGAAACAACCTTGCTTTACTGAAAGCCAAGAGGACTTAAAATTCTTATTGATGAAGATCAAAGACCATAGCCTTCAGCATGTGTTGCACCTCGATGTAAAGAAAGCAAAAATCCTCACCACCGAACCAATAAATAACATACATATAAATGGAGAAAAGATTGAAGTTATCAATGACTTTATTTTGCTTTGATCAACCCTCAACACTCATGGAAGCAGCAGTCAAGAAATCAAAGGACGTATTACATTGGTCTAATCTGCTGCATAAAGTGTCCTTAAAATCTTGAAGAGCAAAGATGTCATTTGGAGGACTAAGGTGTGCCTGAAGTAGGCCATGATATTTTCAATAACCTCCTATGCATGAAAAAGATGTCAGTTGGAGGACTAAGGTGTGCCTGAGGCAAGCCATGGTATTTTCAATAACCTCATATGCATGAGAAATTTGGATAGTGAATAAGGAAACCTGTAGAATTAATGCATTTGAATTATGATGTTTGAGGAGAATATTTAAAGTACCATGGACTGCCAACAGAACAAATAGATCTGTGTTGGCAGAAGTACAGCCAGAGTGCTCTTTGGAGGCCAGGATGGCCAGACTCTGCCTTTTATACTTAAGACATATTGTCAGGAGGGACCAGTTACTGGAGAAGGGCTATCATGTTTAGTGAAGTGGAGGGTCAGTGAAAAAGAGGAAGGCCCAGAAGATGGACTGGCAGAGTGGCAGCATCAATGCACTTAAGCGTAGCAATAATTTTGAGGTTGGCAAAGGACCAGATAGTGTTTCAATCTATTGTTTATAGGGTCACTGTGATTGGCACCTAACAACAACCAAAACAACACGAAGGCATTAGCCATACACTAGAAGTTGTGGAATTATCTACAGGCAGTACATAAGTTTAGAGAATATCAACAGAGAAGTGAGGTGATATCGACCATATTATCAGGTAAATGAGAATAAAGTTTACTTAAAATGTATTTTTATGGATATTGAGACTTATATTAGTAGTGATGAAAATTCTCTGAGACAGTGCTACATAGGAGATAATATTGTTTGTTATATGCCATAGAATTGATTCTGACTCGTTGTTGTTATGTGCCAGGGAGTCGGTTCCAACGCACAGCCACCCTGTACAGGGTTTCTGAAGCTGTCAAACTTTACGGGAGCAAAAAGCCTCAACTTTCTTCCACGGAACAGCTGGTAGTTTTGAACTGATAACCCTGAGGTTAGCAGCCCGATTCGTAACCACTACGCTACCAGAGCTCCTTCTGATTCATTATGACCCTATAAAATCCACTGCCACTGAGTCAATTTCAACTTCTTGTAACCCTATAGGACAAAGCAGAACTTCTCCTTAAGTTTCCCAAGACTGTAAATCTTTGTGGAAACAGATTGGATTGTGTTTCTAACCCAGGCCAGCTGGAGGGTTTAAACCACCAACCTTGTAGTTAGTAGCCCAATTCTTAATCCACTGTGCCACCAGAAAAGAGTAGAACTGCTCCACAGGCTTTCACATCTGTGTGGTGCTGTGGGTTAATACAGTGGACTGTAAAATCAGTTTGAACTGCAAGGTTGGCAGTTGAAGCTCACCAGCTGCTCCTCAGAAATCCTATACAGGGTGGCTATGGGTTGGAATCTGACTTGAAGGAACTTAACTACAACAACAATCTTTAAGAGAAGGAA
>NW_006408818.1:391884-401709 GCF_000296735.1 Chrysochloris asiatica
CCGACAGACATCAACTCCACAGCAGTGTGTTTTGTTTTTAGGGTTTAGTCTTTATGAAAACAAAATGCCAGTTCATTTTTCCCATGGTGACTCTGGTGGGTTCCAATCGCCAAACTCGCTAATGGTATATGAGTGCTTACCCAGTGCACTAATAGGACTCCTGTAGTAGAAAGTAGACAAAGTCTGTTGTTGTTATTGTTAAGTGATGTCAAGCAGTTTCAACACATAGTGACCCTGATTAAGGTTTCTGAGGAGCAGCTGGTGAGCTTGAACCACCGACCTTGCAATTCAAACTGACTTTGCATTCCAGCGCATTAACACAGAGCCACACCAGAACTCCAAACAAGGCCTATATGTAATAAATTGACTAGAGGGTTTTTCTGGAAAGTAGTAAGATAGAATGCTGAATGAAATTTCACAGTTGTTGTTGTTAGGTACCACAGTAGATATTAGTAATTATTATAAGTATTTAATGCAAAGGATGACAATCATGGTAATGTCTAATAATAATTTTTAAAAAGCACCTTGTAACAGTTGTTTATGACCCAAAGTAAGAGTCAATATAGAAGAAAATGGGTAAGAAAATATTGTGAATAGGAATGGGAGGAATGAAGCTTATAGGTTGAGATCAGACACATTTAATAAAAGAAGCAATACTAGTATCTTTGAAGACTAGCAAACTTAAGCTATAAAAATGGATTGCTTCAAATAGCTCTTTGATCAGAGGTACCCAATTCAAGCTAAACAAACTTAATGGAGATGCTTTAAGAGTTGCGATTCAAGCCAGCACTGGTCACACTCTCATTTTTAAATCAACTGACAATCTCATGTGCATGACTACATCAAGGATATTTTTATAACTACAATCTGGACTGCTCTTCTGCCCCACTACAATCAACACATTGCCAAACATCTTCCTTTCACTTCCCGCTCTCCTACAAGCCATTCAGTTGCTTCCCCATCAATGCTTCTGTGATAGTTGATTTTCTTCTCCAAACAGGGAGACTTCTTCTCTTCATAATATTTGCCAGCAGGTGTAAACTGGACTATATGTTGACAACTGGAAAGTATGTTTTCCCTTCCTCTCATTCTACACGTCAGATTGCCTGCTTTTCTCTATATACTCTTTGTCAAATATACAGATACTGTTAATTCATTTCTATTTCTGTTTTGACATTTGGATTACATTAGTATTTCTATTATAGCCAATATTCTGAGGTATATTTGGAGTTCTAAATGTTGTACTAAATTTAAAAAAAATTTCATATCTCTATATTTTTTTAATATTTGAACATTCTGAGTTAGTTGTGTCAAGTCCATTTATAGGACAAATGTTCATACCAAAATTATATCTGAGCATCAGTCATTGAGGTTCTTTAAACATTGAAGCTTAACCATTATTTGTAACTACCCATATGTTGTGAAAACATCCTGAGTGTACATCAAAGAAACAATTTTTCCAGGAGAGCTTTTCAGAGTTCTCAAAGGCTGATAGAATCCAAGCTTCACTCAGAAATTGCTAAACAGATTCTTTGGAGCTACTGAAATGTGAACTATCCAGCATTTTTAGTTTTGCTTTCTTTTGTCCCAGATATCCAGATGCCTTTATTATCCGCATGGGTTGACAATAGTTTCTAACTGATCAACTGGCACCAAATGCTGGGCTTAATTTGCTATTGTATTGCAATACTCCTTTGTATGTATTTTTAATTTGCTATTCTTTTGCATTGTTCTTAGGAATCTATTTTTCCTAGAGATTAATGAAAAGTGACAAGCTTTGAAAACAGGTTGACAAGCACATAAAGAATGTAATTTGTAATAACAGAAATACACTTTACAGCATAGTAAATAGTATGAGGAAAAGATAATACTGGGAAAGTAATGACTACATAATTGGATAGAATAAGAAAAAATGTTATTATTATCAGCAGGACTATGTTACAGGAATCACTGTACCAGTGATGGTACCACAATCTGGAAAGACAGACCTGTGAAATACTAAATCCAAAATTTTTAATGCAATAAACAAAAACAAACCCTATTGCTTCCAAGGAAATAGTGACTCATAACAACCCTGCAGGCCAATATAGGACTTCCCTGTAGGGTTTCCAAGGCTGGAACTCTTTATGGAAACAGATTGCAACATTTTCTGCCATAGACGCCCTGGTGGATTTGAACCACAGCATTTAAATTTACAGCTGAATGCACTTCATCACCAGGGTTCCTAGTGTACCAGGGTCCTTCAAAAGATTACTAGAAAAATGGAATTAAAAAAATAATGAACAATTTCTATGAACTTTTAGAAGTTCCCTCATCTATCATTTAATATTTATTAAGATTTATAAATTACATTTAATCAAATAATTAAAAAAAAACACAAAACACAAAACTGCATTATGGGCTATTGGCATTTGTAATCTAGGTAATTCCCAGAGATCAGTGTGAGCTGGGAAAACATTATAAGGAGAACAAATACCTAGAGCCCATGTGAAAACTTTAAGAGATTGTCCTCAGTTGTTCTGAATAATCTTGTTTTAAGAGATCTGAGCTCCACTATCCACCATTTTCCCCAAAGAATGAGTTGGAATAATTTCCAAAATCATTGCAACAAGCAGTGCAACAGCCTGAGGGTCTGGGATCTTCTTAGCCTAAGCTGGCAGGCTTTGGAGAATCCAGATGCTAACTAGGAATTGGATTTTTCACAAAGAACAACAAAATGATTTGTTTTCTATTTACTCTGTCAATACAGATGGGAAAACACTGTGTCTCTCCGACTTTTGAAAACCTTTGACTTTCTGACAGTCACCTGGTAAAACCAGTGATATCTAAAGAGGTCAAGAGTGTTTTATTGTTGTTGTTGTTGTTGTTGTTGCTGTTGCTGTTGTTTTAGATAAGGGGAGAAAAAAAATCCCTTTTCAATTTTGTGTGTATTGATATGTGAATGTGTGTGTGCGTGTATACAAAAATATATGTATCTATCCGTATACTTAATGTACGTATTCAGTACTCATCTGAAAATGTGTTGTATTGTGGTGGTTTACATGTTGCTGTAATGTTGTAAGTTATGCCACTGGCATTTTGAATACCAACAAGGTCACCAATACTAGACAGGTTTTAGCAGGGCTAACCGACTAAGACAGACTTGGAAGAAGGAGAGGCAGACAACCTGTGAATGCTTACCATTGAGAACCTTTGAAATAACAGTGGATCCTTGTTAGGTATTGTATCAGAAGATGAAAGCCTCATGAATAGTGGCAGAACGTTGTCAGAAATAGTAATGGAAGATAAGACACTCAGATTGGAAGGCCCTCAAAAGGCAACTATAGAACAACTGCCTGGAGGAAAACTTTCAGTACCTTCATTTGCTGATGGGGTCCAAGTCAAAATGAGTAGAAACAGCTGCTAACAGCCATTAATAATCAGCAATATGGAATGCATGAAGTATGACTCTAGGAAAATTGGAGGTTGTCAAAAATGAAATGAAATTAAACACATAAAGATCAATATCCTAGGCATTGTTGTTAAGTGTCATCCAGTCAGTTCTAACTCATAGTGACCTTGTGTAGGGTTTCTGAGAAGCAACTGGTGAGCTTGAACTGCCAACCTTGCAGTTCAAACAATCCTTGCAGTCCAGCGCATTTACCCGCAACACCACAACAGGACTCCCTCTTAGGAAATAGTGACTTGATTAGTGAAGTTGTCAAATATTTGTTTATTTTATTTTATTTTTTGGATCCACCATCAATACACATGGAAGCAGCAGGCAAGAAATCAAATGACCAGTACACAAGATTTCTTTAAAGTATTCAAGAGCAAAGATGTCAGTTTGAAGACTAGGTTGTGCTTGACCTACATCATGGTATTTCCAATAGCTTCATATGCATTTGAAAGGTGGATAATGAATAAGGAAGAACATAGAAGAATCTATGCATTTTAGGCCTGGTATTTGAAAAGAATATTGAAAGTACCCTGGACTGAAAGAAAAACAAACCAATCTGTGTTGGAAAAAGTACAGCCAAAATGCTCCTTAGAAGCAAAAATGGCAAGAGTTCATGTTTCATATTCAGGCATACTATCAGGAGGGACCAATTCCTGGTGTGGCACTGTGGGTTGTTGCGCGGGATTGCAAAGTTGGTTTGAACCGCAAGGTTGGAGGTTCAAGCTCACCAGCCTCTCCTCGGAAACCCTTTACAGGGTCACTATGGGTGGGAACAGACTCTACAATACTTAACAATAACAGTAACAACAACTTACAAATATGAGTAAAACTAAATCACTGCAATTATAGCAAGCAAAACGACTTCATTTTGGTTCACAGTTTTTCTGAGTTTTCATTATTTTGATTTTACTTTCCATTTACAACATAATTTGCTGTAGTATTTTGGAAAAATTTAATTACATCAGGGGTATATAATCACTATTGGATATATTCCTCACTTGCCAGTTCACTCAGCAATTCATAAAACCAATTTGGTATGGCATTTCATATTGATGTTATAGCAAACATCAAGGATGATATTCTTTCATTTATGACTCTTTGATAAATTTAACTAGAAATATACACTGGACATACACTAAATGCCTTGGGCATCTGAGATGATGCCAACCACATTGTCTAAAATAATTAAGAAATAAACACACTTGAGTGACTGCACTTTATAAGCTCACTATGAGTTAGAATTGACTCCATGGCAGTGGGATGAGTTGGGATAAAAATATTGTGAAATCATTTTTTAATGACTCATGATATATAAGCTTCTAAAACAAAGTCTTTATTTGCTATGTAAGTTGAGAAAGCCTATTCTTGGGCCTGCTCAATGATTCATTCTTAAAACTATGTAATACAATATGAAATAATGTACAATTAAAAGGGGTTTGTAAAGAACGACGCAGCATGTATTAATGGAAGCTCTTATTTCCTCGGTCACTCTGACCCGAGGAATGACCCTTGTATTTTGCCTTTTCTCACCTTATTTCAGTTCACTAACTTCTTGGTACTTACAGCAAATAAGCCAACTTTTTGTGATAATAAGTAACTAAGTTGTCCGAGGTTTTTGTTATTGTTAGGTACCATTGAGTTGGTTGGTTCCAACTCACAGAGACTGAAACATTGATTGGTCCTAAACCACCCTGACAATGATTACTTTTGAACCTATAGTTGCTGCCACTGTATCAAGCCATCTTGTTGGAGGTCTTCCTCTTTTTCACTGACTCTCCAATTTTCTAAGCCCAATGTCCTTGTCCAGAAGCTGGGCCCTCCTGATAGCATGTCTGAAACACATGTTATCTTGTGATGAGATGAAGTCTCGCCATCCGCCATCCTCACTTCTAAGGAGCATTCTGGTTGTGCTTCTTCCAAGACAGATTTGTTTGTTCGTCTGACAGGTCTCAGTGCTTTCAATATTCATTGCCAACATCGAGTTGTCAGAGGAGAGGATTTAAAAGAGTGGTCAGGTTTATGCTTTGCATTGCAAATCAAAATTAAAAGTCATATGTTGTTCTTAAGTGCTGTCAGGACAGTTCTTATTCACAGCAACCCTGTATATAGTTTCTGAGATACAGCAGATGGGTTTGAACTGCCAATCTGTGGCTAGCATTCCAGTGCTTATCCTACAGTGTGCCACACCAGGATATGTCAATTTAAAAGTTGTTATTGTTATTGTTGTTGTTAAGCATCATCAAATCAGTCCCAATACAAAGCAACCCTATATAGAGTTTCTGAGGAACAATTGGTGGGTTTGAATCAACCTTGTGGTTAAAATCCAGTGCTTATCATAAAGTACCACACCTGTGCATAATTATTACAACTGAAATTTTCTGTATTTTGAAGTAAAAGATATGAGAATATATAGGATAATGTTTACAAACCAAAGCAAAGAAAACTACCACCATAACAAAAATTTTCAACTTGTTTTTTTCCTATGTTATTTTCTAAAATATGCTTTAATAATAATTATTTAATGAAGTTACTACTTCTTGTGTAGCATGGTAGGATCTGCTCCAGACTATAAACCACAAGGTCGACAATTCAAAACTACCACCTGCTTCTGAGAAACACTTTACAGGGTCACTATGAGTCAGAACCAATTCCATAGCACTTAACAACAACAAATTATAAAAAGACACCATATTGTTAACTGCCGTCTAGTCAGTTCTAACTAATAGCAATGCTGATGGGTTAATGCGTTAGACTGTAAAGTCAGTTTGAACTGCAAGGTTGGTGGTTCAAGCTCACCAATCGCTCCTTAGAAACCCTCTAGAAGGTCGTTGTGGGTCAGAACCGACTCAACGGCACTTAACAACATCAACAACAACATAGGGTTTCTGAGACTATAAATCTTTAAGATCAGAAAGCTTCATCTTTTTCCACAGAGCAGTTGGTGGACTCAAACCTCAGATCTAATTATAATATTTTTTATGGTTAATGAAAAGATTTCCTAATAAATATGAACATAAAAGTCTTTATCTATAAATATATTTCCTCACTGAAGACTCACAGCAATAACAAATTAGCCACATTAATTATTTTATTTGAAAATATATTAAGCTAAATAAAATCTAATGGATCAGTTTATCTTTAGCATTAGACATTATTAAGATGACTAAATTCTTCTATAAACACTGAACATAAAGTAACTTCTAAAATCTTTTTTTAATTAATTTTTTTTTCTAAAATCTTTCAAATTAGAATATTACTTTCCTTGCTTTTCATTTACAGAGATATCATTTTATAGTTTTATAGTGAACTTGGAGTCCTGGTGTAGCACTGTGGGTTAATACACTGGACCACAAGGTTTGTTTGAACAACAAGGTCAGTGATTCAAGCTCACCAGTCACTCCTGCGAAACTCTATACAAGGTCACTTTGAGTTGGAACCAATTCAGCAGCATTTAACAACAACAATAGTGAATTTGGAAACAGGAATATTGTAAACTTTTTTTTTTTTAATAAGTGCTGTCAAGTTTGTGCTGACTCATAGCGACCCTGAATAGGGTTTCTGATAAGCAGATGTTGAGTTTGAACTCCTGATGTTGTGTTTCAAACCAATTGGGCCAGTGTTTATTTTACATTTAGACATGTTTATTCCTGTCATTTTAGTGGATGTTCAAAATGAATTTTTTAGTAATTAAGTTTTTCATTGATTAAATTAACCAGTAATCCAGCTTCTATGATCAAGATTCTTTCCTCCAGTTCTGAAGCAGCCCCACCAAATAAAGACCTATCCTTATCCAATTACAATCAAGCTTGGTTTATTATCTAGCCAAATAAAGACCTATCCTTATCCAATTACAATCAAGCTTGGTTTATTATCTAGCCAAATAAAGAGGGGAAAACTGAATCTACACAACAAGGAAAATAATGATTATAGCATCCTTCTTTTTTATGTTGACTATATAGTTTTGATTTTATGAATTAAATTATGTTGATATTGGAAACAATTAATGGAATAAATTCAAATGGAAAGGTTTTTGAATTTATAAGTAATTTAAATTAAAAATATTTCCAAATAACTTAAGTTAGAATGTGGTTTACAAAATGTGTTTCATTTAAGGAAAAAGGCAAAGAATAGTAAAAGTGGAAGAAATTGATTGTCCATTGTCTTTCAAATTACTTGGTGCAGTTTCTTCCTTATTATTAAGTGCTTTTGAGTCTGTTCCTATTCATAGCTACTCTGTAGAGGGTTTTCTGAATCTTTAAATATTTACTGGAGCAGAAAACTTCATCTACAGAATGGCTGGTGGGTTGGAACCACCAATCTTGTGGTTTGCAGTCCAGTGCTTATCCTATAGAACCACTTCACTCCCCTGAGCTAGTTTAAAAATATGCAAATGAATGGATTATTGGTTCTTTTTAAATGTCCTTGGAGTCCTGGTGTAGCACTGTGGATTAATGAGCCAGACTGCAAATGTCTTTGAACTGTTTAAGTTCACCAGTTGCTCCTCAGAAACCCTCTATAGGGTCACTATGGGTCCAAACCGACTGGATGGCACTTAACAACAACATAGTGGTGCTGTGGAGTGCAAAGGTTTGAACTGCCAACAAGCTCACCAGCTGCTCCTCAGAAACCCTATACAGGGTCACTATCCATGAGAATTGACTCAACAGCACTTAACAACAACTTCTTTGCCAACCACAGATAAGGGAGAGTCACAATCTGAGTTCATACATAAAAAAACTTAAAAACAAAAACAAAAACAAAACCTTGCAATATCATTGATAACACCTACAAGTAACATACACAAACAGGGAACTGTCAGAATTCAAGTTAGATTTAGATGTAGATGTGGAACAAGGGATATCCTTGCTGATGTCAGATGGATCTTGGTTGAAAATACACCTTACTAATGTTGTTATCTCCTTATAGACCTATTTACTGCTTGGGCCATGAGGGTGAGTTCTTTGTAGCCCTGAAGGGAGGTTGAGGGCCTACTCTCAGGATTATCCAGTTTCTTTCTGAACAGTAAGCCCAAGCTTTTTAAAATTTTGAGTTTTGTTCCAAATTTTCTGCAACTCTAGAAGGAACCTTCTAATGTGATCCCTTACAGAGCAGTTGGTAGTGGTAGGCAGTCAACATGTGGTCCTAGTCTCAGAGTCATGGTGACTGATGTTCACCTGCTCCATTGGACCATTGTACTAGTTTAATCCAAGCATCTTCAACATGTGGTCCTAGTCTCAGAGTCATAGTGACTGATGTTCACCTGCTCCATTGGTCCATTGTACTAGTTCAATCCAAGCATCTTCAACATGTGGTCCTAGTCTCAGAGTCATAGTGACTGATGTTCACCTGCTCCATTGGACCATTGTACTTGTTCAATCTAAGCATCTTCAACATGTGGTCCTAGTCTCAGAGTCATGGTGACTGATGCTTACCTGCTCCATTGCTCCATTGTACTAGTTCAATCCAAGCATCTTCAATTCCCATCACTCTTCTTTCTTTCCCACATGGAGAACCAAATTGCTGTTGTTGCTAAGCACTGTCAAATCGGTTCCGACTTATAGCAACCTTGTATAGGGTATCTAAGGAGTGGCTGATGAGTTTGAAACACTGACCTTTCAATCCAGTCCTTTCCTAAAGCACCAAACCAGGACTCCAATTGTTGTGCCTTACATGACTGTTTCTAAGTCTTTAATATTCCATTCACTACTCACCAAAGTAGGATTTAGAACATAGTCTTTGTGGCTATGTTATGACAATTGACTATGGTGTCCTCTCAGACTATGAACCAGAGGCTCAAGACCTGGGAATCATTGTCTTAAGATGTTTGAAAATATTTTAGAAGTTTTCATCACTTTGCCCCCTGTGTGTTCCTCCACATCCATAGGTGTGTTTACAGCAAGTATAATTCCTCATAAACAAATATCTTCTTATATATTTGTGGGTATACTTCCAATCTCCCTTCCATACCAAGTTAGCTTGTGTGTCTGTCCATGTGTCTACCCACAAAACACTGTTGTACTAGGGTTGTATACATAGCACTATTTACCTCTATCTTCTTTAAGCCTTGCAAACCTCACTGTGTCTTCATCTATCATCATCATTCTTCTGCCAACCTCCCCATCCTCTTAGCTAACATGTGTCTACCCTCTACAACTACATTATTTTTCCTTCCCTTGCCCGCATCAAATATATATATATAGGGATATATATATATATGGAGCTCTGGTAGCATAGTGGTTACAAATAAGGCTGCTAATCTCAGGGTCTGCAGTTCAAAACTACCAGCTGTTCTGCTGTTCTGCTAGAGAAAGATGAGGCTTTCTGCTCCTGTAAAGATTTACCACCTTGGAAACTCTGTACAGGGTCGCTATGAGTCGGAACCTATT
>NW_006408818.1:403224-428233 GCF_000296735.1 Chrysochloris asiatica
TGAAGAAGGATGGGTCAATTTTACTATCCTTGGTAAAATGGAGGATCAGCACAAAAGAGGAAACCTACCGAGGAGATGGATTGGTACAGTGGCAGCAGAAATGTGCTCAAGCATTAGCAATAATTACGAGGGCAGTGAAGCACCAGGTGGTATTTCATTCTGTTGTACACAGGGTCGCTCTGAGTCAGAGATGACTCTGGCACCTACTAACAACAGCTAGGCGTTGAAGGAGTCCAGGTGGCCCAGCAAATTCAATGTTTAACTTTTGACCTTCAGACTGGTGAAAATCAATCAATTCTCTGCTGGAGAAAGATGAGGCTATCTCTTCCTATAGAGATTTACTAGCTTGAAAACTCTAAGAAGCAATTCTCCTCTGGCACATAGGGTCACTGGGGGTGGAAACTGACTTAGTGGCCGTGCCTTTTCACACAGTTTTCATTTTGTGACTTAAAATAATAATTCAGAAAGCAGCCAAACAAAGCTTTTCTGATAATAAATGAACTCATACTACAGAGGCACCTTGAGGGATAATGTACCCATGGCCTCTTTATGGCAATGATGATATGATTTTGGACAATAATGTCAAATAAGGGTTCTGGTGCAGCACTGTAGGAAAAGCACTTCACTGCCAACTGAAAAGGTCAATGATTCAACTCTACCAGTTACTCCTTGGAAACCCTATATAGCGTAGCTATAAATCAGAAACAACTCACCGTACTTAACAACAACTTCATAGGATTCATCTTGTAACAATCCTATATAGCATTTCTGAGGAGCTTTGAACCACCGACCTTACTTATCCTACAGTATTGCATCAAGACTCTAATATGCATTAATATTCAGTAAAAACAATGATATATGTGATCAAAACATCCTTTTGTTAAAAATGAATATAGATACATAAATGCAAATTTGAAGTGACTCATTCAATAATCTCTGATATACTTAGTTTAAATATTATTCATACAATGCTATTAAGTGATTCAATGGATAAGATGGTTATATTCAATAAACATCAGAACACAATAAACTTATCAACAATAAACTTATATTCAATAAACATCAGAACACAATAAACTTATCAACACTGTCATGTGACAGGAGCAGAGAACAAAACCAAGAGTCTGGTTTTTGTGGAACAAGATGAAGTAAATTCGCCAAAGGGAAAATGGCAGCTAGCACAGAAAGCAATTAAACAAACCACAAAAAACTCACTGATCACAGAATTCCAGCTTCACCCAAACAATACATCCATCTGATACAAATCCTGTGCTTCGAGGAAGAACTAATGCAGTGATCAAGGAAACAGAAAGTTAAGAATGAAAGGAATGAATATTTAAGTGTTTCTGGTTGCCCTTCTATTATTAATTGTTTTCTAGAGTATAATATTACTTCTTCTTGACACAAAAATACTAATAAAATATGAAATTAAATTAAGTCTGACGAAAGAAACAGAAATGAGGGAGAGAGAAGTTAGAAATAACAATATAGGCAAAACCATGACACATTCTGGAAGAAGTAATGTAACTGTGTTGTTCAAGCCCAAATTAGAATTTGCAAATCTATAAAAGGATGTTTGTGTACACATCAATTTCAGAAATTAAATTATATGGAGGAAACAACAATCCTTTGGTGAGAGAAAGGCTTGGATTTGAATACTTTTAATTAAATATATTGTGTTTAATTGCCATGTAGATATCTGACAGCACTTCTAGAGCTTCTTAATAGTAATATTGTTAAATGACACTGCATCAGTTCCAACTCACAGCAATCGTGTATAGCATTAATGAGGAGTGATTGGTAGGTAGGAACAATTCACCTTGAGTTAGCAGACCACTACTTATCCTACAGTTCTACACCAGGACTCTTTAATAATAGTTACCAATAAATGAGCTCTGATTTGATATATTTAATTGTATCTTGTTACCTTGCTTCAGAGTTCATGAGATTGAAAATATTTTTCTCATTTGATACATGGAAATCTACACTAGGAAATGGAGTCCTGGTATGGCACTGTGGGTTATGTGCTGGACTGCAAAGTCAGATTGAACCACAAGGTCAGCAGTTCAAGCTCACCAGCTACTCTTTGGAAATCCTATACAGGGTCATTATGAGTCTGAATCGAATCCACAGAACTTAACAACAACTCTGGGAGATATTATTATTGTTGAGTTGGTTCCTATTCATGTTGTTGTTGCTGTTGTTAGGTGACATCACGTGGGTACTAACTCATAGTGAACCTATGAACAACAGAATGAAACACTGTCTGGGGTCGGAGCAACCTCACAATCTTGGCTGTTTCAGCTCATTGATGCTGCTACTCTGTCAATCCATCTCACTGGGGATCTTCTTACTTTTCTCCAACCATTCACCTTACCAAACATGATATCCTTCTCCAGTGACTGGTACCTCCTGAAATTATATCCAAAATATGAGAGACGATGTTTGTCCGTCTTGGCTTCCAAGGAACACTCTAGCTGTACTTCTTCCAACCACAGATCTGTTTGTTCTTTTGGCAGCCCATGGTACTTTTAACATTCTCCTCCAACACCATAGCTCAAATGCATCAATTATTTTATGGTTTTCCTTATTTACTGCCCAACTTTCACATGAATATGTAGTTAGTTGGATTAGGCATACCTTAGTCCTCAAACTGACATCTGTGTTCATCAACACTTTAAAAAGTCTTGTGCAGCAGATTTGCTTAAGCAATGTATCATTTGATATCTTGACTGTTGCTCCCATGAGTGTTGATGGTTGAGCAGCAGCAATAGGTTCAAGCTTAACAACAATTGTGAGAGTGGCATAGAACCTGACAGGGTTTCTATCTGTTGTACGTAAGATCACTTTGAGTCAGAATCAACTTGATGGTACCTAACAACAACAACAGATAACTAAAACAATAATATAACAATTTCTTCTCCTATACTCATGTAGGAGTGGTGGTACGGTACTGTGGGTTAATACATCAGATTGCAAAGCCATTTGAATTGCAAGGTTGGCGGTTCAAGCTCACCAACTGCTCCTCAGAAACCTTTACAGGATCACTATGGTTTAGAATTGACTCGATGGCACAACAACAACATACTCATGTAGATAGGTGCAGGTATATCTAGGACATTTGGTTATAAGGTCAATGAAAGTGTTATTTGCCTAAACTATTCTATATCAGAATTTCCAAGTTGCCCTGGTGGTATAGTGGTTAAGCCCTTAATTGGTAATCAATAGGTAGATTGTTCAAACCCACTACTTGCTTTACTAAGACTGATCTAGCAAACTACTTATCCCACAATGGGTTTGGTTTTCGTTTTATTTGATATTAACATGTTATTTGGGTAAATATATGTGCACTGTATATATATATATTGGAGCTCTGGTAGCGTAGTGGTTACTAGTCGGGCTGCGAGCCGCAAGGTCAGCAGTTCGAAACTACCAGCGGTTCTGCGGGAGAAAGATGAGGCGGTCTGCTCCCATAAAGATTTACAGCCTCGGAAACCCTGTGTAGGGTCGCTATGAGTCGGAACTGACTCCACAGCACACAACAACAACAACATATATATATATATGTCTCATAGCTTAAATATTATGATTTTCCTCATACACAATCATTGTCAAGTGATTAAATAAACTTTTTAAATTATAGTGTATCATTAGCAAACATTGCTTCTACAATAGAAATCACATTGTCAATGAAAATGATTTTTATTTATCACATTTTAAAGACAAAATGTTAAGGGAAATAATAGTTATTCAATTTGATTCCTGTAAAAGCTATTCGTTTCTGTTCTTCTGGGTCATCTAAGGGATTCTGGTGTGGCACTGTGGGATAAAGCACTGGACCATAGATCGGTTTGAAGTGCAAAGTTTGAACTGCAAGGTCAGTTTGAACCACAAGCTCTACAGTTTGAACTTCCCAGCCACTTCTTGGAAACCTTATACTGGCAGCATTTAATAACACTAAAAACAATGTCATAAAATTTTACATTTCAATCATTTGCAAAAGTGCAATAGGCTATGGGTTGCTGCATCAAAATAGGCATAAAGATTACTGACATTCATAAAATTAAGGCACTAGACTGATTGGTGGGTCATGCACAAAGATATTTGAGATTCATCCATTTATTTATTCAACTAGCATAACAAATGTTTGTTAAGCAATTTTTACTTGCTAATCCTGGGCTAATGTGCTGGACTGCAATGTTGGTTTGAACCACAAGGTTGGTGTTTCAAATGTACCAGACATTTTTCAACAACTCTATACAGGGTTGCTATGAGTTGGAGAGGACTTCAAGACACTTAAGAACAAGCATGTAGTTGCTGAGCAAATAATCCACGAAGTTGGATTATATGAAGATCAGGATTGAAGGTTAATTTATTAACCACCTAGGGTATGGAAGCCAAATGAATTAAATACTTACTGTGCAAGATGAAAGCCTTCAGTATGGATTGCACCGGAATGTAAAGAAAACAAAAATCGTCACAACTGCACCAATGAATCACAACATAAGTGCAAAAAAACTGAAGTTGCCAAACACTTCATTTTGCTTTAATCCACAATCAACAATCATGGAAGCAGCAGTCAAGAAATCAAATAGCTTATTTCACTAGACAAATCTGCTGCAAAACACCTCTTGAAAGCATTAAAGAGCAAAGATATCAGTTTGAGGACTAAGGTGCATCTGGCCCAAACCATGGTGTTTTCAATTGTCTCTTGTACATGTGAAAGTTGGACAATGAATAAGGAATACTAGCGTAAAGCAGATGCATGTGAATTATGCTGTTGGAGAAGAATATTAAAAGTACCATGAACTGCAAACAAATCTGTATTGTAAGAAATGCAGGCACAACACTCCTTAGAAGTTAGGATGGCAAAATTTGGTCTCTCATACTTTGGACATGTTATCAGGAGGGACCAGTCCCTGAAAGACATTATGCTTAGTAAAATGGAGGGTCAGTGAAAAAGAGACTAACTGCTAATGAGATGGATTGATACAGAGGCAAAAACAATTAGTTCAAATAATTGTGAGGATGGCATGTGACTCTCTGGTATTTTCTTCTGTAGTGCATAGGGTCTCCATGAGTCAGAATGGAATTGAGGGTACCAAATAACTAGCACTGTGGGCTAATGCACTGGACTACATAGTCAGTTTTGACCACAATGTCAACAGTTCAAGCTCACTAGTTGCTCCTTGGAAACCCTATAGAAGATGGCTATGGGTTAGAATGGATTCAATAGCACTTAGCAATAACAACAACAGCAATATGCAAGGCACTGTGTTAGGCACTGCTAGATTTGCAGTATTCCACAAAATAGATGATGTTGTTTTAGGTACCATGGAGTATGTTATGACATATAGTGACCTCATGGGACAGAATAGAATTATTCTGTAGAATTTTTTTAGGCTGTAATTTTTTAGGGAACATATAGCTAGGAATTTCTTCTACAGAATGACTGGGTAGCTATAAACAGCAAACCTTGGATTTAATAGTCAAGTTAATAGTCAACTGTTTACACCACAGGTATCCTGTAACAAAGATGTTGTTTTTGTCAAGTCACACTGAGTAGCTTCCAATTCAGAGTGATCCTATATAGGCTTTCTGAGGAGTAGCTGGTGGATTTGAACCACCAACCTTGTGGTTAGAAGGAAAGTGCTTATCCTAACTGAACCCCAGATACAGACACCCAAATCTTCTAATCTCAAATCTTTCTCTTCCTAGAAATATCAAGGTTTACTTTATCTCATGATATTAGTATTTACTTTTGCTATATCTGGAAAGCTTTTTCATGAACCTTTGTACAAATTCTTCTTTGACTCTTACTATTCCATAGATATGTCATCTAACCAGAAGGGATTTGCTAGACTAACTAGCTAATCATCGCATTCCATTCTGTATTTACTTTCCAGAATGTATTTCAATATGAAATCACCTCTTTGTTTACTAGTTATATTCCTTACTACACAGAATGTATACTCTCTGCTCATTTCTTTATCTTATCTCTTAAAATCCAACCTGAGGCTTCATAGACACTCATCAATATTTATTGAATTAATAGGCTTAAGGTCAATTTAGCCAGAGAATAAGATTTAGGCTATATGTAGAAAAACATACCTCCATAAAAACATACTCACAGAAGTATTGCTACAAATAGAAAAGCATATTTTAATTCTAAAACTCAGTACTTATTTCATTTTTACTTGATAAATTCAAACAGAAGAACTGATTTATAAAGAAATTTAATCAGTAGTTCATGGTATAAAAATGTACATTTAATTTTGTATTTAAAATAAAAATTCCAAATTTATACAAAGGAAGCACCTTATAAAATTTGGATAAGGACATATGAAAGTAACAAATGCTTGCGAAACATGAGCTATCCTCCCTCCCTCCACTTATTTAACATTCACACAGTCTTCTTCTATCTGCTTCATATTGTAGTAATTTCAATGAAAAATACAGTCTAAATCAACTCTGCAGGGAAAGGGTCATTTATTTGATTTTCTAAACATCACCCAACATCTTAAAATGATTTCTAGGGGATGCCACACATTAGTAATTATCTTATGAGCATACTTTAATATGCCAGAGGATGACACAACCTAAAAAAGAGGGCTAGACTCAAAAAGTTAGTAATTAATTTCAAAGATGTACAGTTCCAAAAATATAGTATAAATAATTAATATAATAGATGATTTTGAAGTCATAATCTACCCAAGAACAATGATGTAAAAATGGTTTTCTCTGTATATGTTTTCTGAGTATTTATATGAAGAACACTGGTGGCACAGTGGTTAAAGAGCTTAGACATGAAGCAAATAGTTGAACCCACCAATCACTCCACAGAAAAAAGATGTAAGAGATGTGGCCCTTTGTTCCATAAAGCTGACAGCCTTGGTTTGCAAATGTGATAGTTCTAAGCTGTGTAACAGAGCAGAATCTGAATCAGCTTGATGCTAGTATTTGGATTTTGGGGTATTTTTGTGTGTATATTCTCAGTTTTTAAAATAAGAACTATTATAAAAAATCATATGCTCTTTGATTTTGACAAATAGTTTAACATAAAGTTAAAAAAAATTCACTTCCTACAACAATAAGCAAATATACACCCACCTGTAATATGTTTTTATTGACATTTGAAGACTTGGTAAAAAACAATTTTTGCTAAAGAAAAATGTTTAAATTCACCTTATATGTGGTCAGCACAACAATTGTTCATTTTTGTGGAGTCCTGGTGTGGCAATGTGCAATAAAGCACTGGACTTCAAGGCAGGCAGTTCAAACTCACCAGATGCTTCTTGGAAACCCTATTTAGGGCTGTTATGAATCAGAACCAACTCGATAGCATTTAACAACAACAATAACAGATAACTGCTATAAGGGTTACCTTGTCCATTTGTAGTTAAAATATAATCTAATATATATCTGTTCTCTTCAACATTTAAAAGAGGTTTTGTGCAGCAGATTTGCCTAATGGAATATGACCTTGATTTCTTGACTATCTGCTTCCATGTGTGTTGAGGGTGAATCCAAGCGAAGTGCAGTCTTTGACAACTTCAGTCTTTTCTTAATTTATCATGATATTTATTACTCCGGTGGTGAGGATTTTAGTTTTCTTTACATTGAGGTAAAACCCATACCGAAGAATGTGGTCTTTGATCTTCATCACTTTTTTTTTTTTTTTTTATGTCCTCTTCATTTTCATCAAGCAAGTTTGTATCACCTGCATATCACAGACTGGTAATGAGTCTTCCTCCAATCTTGATGTCATATATTTTTTCATGTAATCAGCTTCTCAGATCATTTGTTCAGCATGCAGATTTGAATAAGTATGGTGAAAGAATATAACCCTGGCACACAACATTCTAATTTTCTATTAGAATGACTGCCACTTGGTCAATGTACAAGTTCCTCATGAGCAAAATTAAGTGTTCTGGAATACTCATTCTCCACAATGTAGTCCAAAGCTTGTCCACACAGGTGAAAGCCTTTGCATAGTTAAAAAAGTACAAATAAACACCTTTCTGTTATTCTCTTTTTTCCACCAAGATCCATCAGATGTCTGCAATGATATCGCTAGTTCCATGTCATCTTCTGAATCCGGTTGAATCTCTGGCAATTTCCTGTGAATGTATTGCTGTACTGCTTTTTGAATGATCTTTATCAAAATTTTACTTAGATGTGATATGAAATGAAATTCTCTGATGGTTTCTTCAATTTCTTGGGTCATCGCTCTTTGGAATGAACACAAACATGGGTCCCGTCCTATAAGTTGGCCAGGAAGCTGTCTTCCATATTTCTTGGGATAGTTGAGTGAATGCTTCTAGTGCTGCCTCAGTTTGGTGAAACATTTCCATTTGTATTCCATCAATTCCTGGAGTCTTGTTCTTTGCCAATGTCTTCATTGTACTTTGGACTTTATTTCAGTACCATTGACTCTTGATCATGTGCTGTCCCTTAAAATGGCTGAAAAATCACCATTTCTCTCTGGTTCAGTGAGTTGTATATTCCTTCCATATTGTTTGTTTGTTTTTTTAATTTGAAACACAACTTTATTTTGGTTTTAAATGGTGAAGAATGAGAATGACAGTACCAATCAAGATTTCACCACTGAATAGTGTGATGCAACCGTAGCAGTCATATATTTGAAACTCAAAAAGGAAACAACTGCATTCCAACAGCTAGATAAGCAGGTCCAAAAAAATGAAAGTATTTTTAACTGCCACATTCACTGCAAAGCCCATTCATCTCCTTCAGCATCCCAAAGATTAGCACATGTTCTGCTTAGCTATATCATAAAGTGGCAAACACGCTGCATCACTGACATCACAGGACAGTTGCCTATAAAACTTGACTTCTGATGCTGGGCTCCAGCTTCATCCTCTTACAGGTCATCATCCTCGTCTGGGAGAGCAGTTGTCTGCACAACCTCTAAATCATGCTCATAGTGTGCTGCCAAAGCTGGGTCCATGAAAACTTCTGGTGGGGCAATAACAGGCATTGCAACAAACTCCAAATTAGGATCTCCAATTAGTTTTCTAGCAAGCCAAAGGAAGCCCTTTTCAAAGTTTTTGTTACCTCTTGCAGAAATGTTATAGTACTGATGATTTCTCTTTCAGTGGAAGACAATGGATTTTGCTTTAAATTTCCTGTCTTTAGTGTTCACTTTGTTGCCTCACAACACGATGCGGATGTTTTCACGTATTCAAACCAGATCCCTATGCCAGTTAGTTAGGCATAGTCTTGTTAGTAACTCTTGAGGTTATATCAAACATTATAAAAGCACACTGTTCTTGGATATAATAGCCATCTCTCAGTGCCTTAAATTTCTCCTGACAAGCTGTGTCCCACACATTGAATTTAATCGGTCCTCTGTTATTATGGAATACAAAGGGATGGACCTCATCTCCCAAGGTGGCTACATACTTCTCAAATTCACCAGTCAGATAATGTTTCACAAAAGTAGTTTTCCAGTACTGCCATCAACAACCAAAATGAGATTGAATTGCACTTGAGATTCTCCTTGGGCGGCCATCACTATGGTTCTTCCAGAAGCATCTCTGGGCTGCAATTGACTGGCCTTTCCATATTTTTTGATGCATTTTGCATCAGTCAATATTTTGCCCAACAAATCTTTCAGTATTGCAAGTTGAGGCTTGATTTTTTTCTTCAATTATCTCAGATTGAGAAATACTGAACATGCTCTTAACTTTTGGTTTTCTAACTGTAAGTCTTTGTATTTTTCATTATTTGACTTTGTCTTCTCAAGCTGCCCTTTGAAGTTTTCTATTCAGCTTTTTTGCCTCATTTCTTCCATTTGCCTTAACATCTCTATGCTGGAGAGCAATTTTTAGAGTCCCTTCTTACACCCATTTTGGTTTTGTCTTTATACCTTGCCTTCTTAATTACTTTGCCGTCTTCCTGTATGATGTTCTTGATGTCGTCCCACAACTCTTCTGGGATTTGATCATTAATGTGTAATGCATCAGATCTGTTCTTGATGTGATCTCTAAATTCAGGTGGGATACGTTTAAGGTCAAATATTGACTCTTGTGGACTTGCTTTCATTTTCTCAGGCTTCAGCATGATCTTGAATATGAGCAGTTGGTGGTCAGTTGTACAGTCTGCCCTTGGCCTTGTTTTGGCTGATGATATGGAACTTTTCCAACATCATTTTCTACAGATGTAGTCAATTTGATGTTCCCATCTGTTGAAGTTCATGTCTATAATTGTCTTTTAAATTGTTTTAGAAAGGTATCTGCAATGACAAAGTCATCGGTCTTTCAAAATTCTATCATGTGATCTCCAGTGTCATTTCTGTAACTAAGGCCATATTTTCCATCTACTTATCCTTCCTCTTTATTTACAATGTTTGCATTCCAACCACCAGTATGTATCAATACATGTTGATTGCATGTTTCATCAATTTCAGGTTGAAGAATTTGGATACTGTTGTTTTGTGTTTTCAAGTCAGTTCCGACACATGGTGACTCTGTATAGGCTTTCTGAGGAGCCACTGGTGAGCTTGAACTGCTGAGCTAACAATTCAAACCGACTTTGCAGTCCAAACAGGACTCATTACTAGATTTAATTATTTTTGTACAAATTAGAGTAAGAGTGGTATTAACTGGTCTTCCTTGTAGATATATGTATATTACTGTATTCATACAGGCTGAATTGTACTTCAAGATGGAGCTTGAAATATTCTTTTTGATGATGAACGGGACACAATTCCCCTTCAATTTGGGAGACTGGGAATGCAGTTTGCTGCAGGCATTTTTCATCAGTGCACAGAAACTTGACTCCCTCTTTTACAAACAAATCAACAATCTGGCACAAGGTGTGACTCGGGCAAACAGGAGGTCCTCTGTGTGGACTTGTGGTTGACAACCCTATGAAATGTGGAATCTGAAGTAATCTTGATGAAGCCCAGCGTTCTACCTCTTTGTCACATCCCACCTCTCACCCCACCACCCAGAAGATCCCTACATATATTACACTGACATTTTCAGAAGGGAATTACCCCTCTCTCACATGATCATGTCAAACCTGAGTCAATTTATTCTGTTTCCAGCATACTAAACCATGTGACTGTCAGATTCAAAATGGCTAATACCAGTCCATTTCAGCTCATTAATGCCTAGGACATCGATGTTTTTGTGTTTCATTTCATTTTTAACAACTTTCAATTTTCATGGATTCATACTCTGTATGTTCCATGCTCTAGTTATTATTCATGGATATTTGCAGCTGTTTCTCCTCATTTTTAGTTTACTCCCATCACCAAATGAAGGTTTTGACATTTCCATTTGTGTCACCATTGTCAACTCTACTTTGAGGAAGCAGCTCTTCTCCAGTCATTTTTTGGGTGCCTTCCCACCTGAGGGGCTTATATTCCAACACTGCATCTCACAATATCTGGGTCCTCTTTATCTTGTGTCAATATTCAATATTCTGGTGCTATCCGACAGTGTTTAATTGCTCTTCAGAAGGTTTTCAGTGGCTAACCGTTTGGAAGAAGTCTACCTTCCTTATTCTTCTGAGTGTCTTGTTCTGAAAGCTAAGCAGAAACCTCTCCAACATGAGTGACCCAGCCAACATTCAACATACCAGTGCCTTAGCTTCCAGCATCACAGCAACGCATAAGGCACCACAGTGCAAGAACCTGACAGACAAGTGGTGGAGCCTTTCTGATAGGAGATAAACAAGAACTTTTCTATGAACATAAGAATTTTATGAATCCAGAAACAAAAAGTGAAGCCACTCCATTCCCTTAGTTTTGTGTGAGTTTTACTGTTCTTTGTTTTTGTTACTGTTCAGTGCTGTTGAGTTGGTTCCGACCCATAGCAACCCCTTTATAAGGTTTCTGAGGAGTGGCTGATGAGTTTGAACCACTGATCTTGTGGTTCCAACTGACTTTGCAGTGCAGCCCATTAACCCACAGCATGATGCAAGGATTCCTTAGTACTCTTTGCATAGTTTGTTGTTTTTGTTAGGTGCCTTCCAGTCAGTACCGACCCATAGCCACCGTATGCACAGCAGAACGAAACGCTGCCCGATCCTGGGCCAACCTCACTACTGTTGCCATACTTTAGCATAGTTTAAAAGAAACCAAAACAGCAAATTATATCAATCTGGAGTCTCTAACCTTTAATTGCTGCGTTCTTTTTCTTTTTTTTTTTTTTAACATTACAGAGGAGTGGTGCATAACAAGAGAATCAGTGGCTCTTAGAAAGTTCTTCAGAGGATAGTTTTAAACAACTTGGAACTCCAACACAAAAGCACGCTGACCTTCCTGACATGAGCAAGTGTTTAAAAGCATTTCAAACCCTGTTTTTCTCCACTTTTGGCACTTGCTTTTTGAAAGCTAAATCTAAATACTAGATGTGACAAGAGTTTAGGATATATACTTTATAAAATATCTATAGTACATTAAGAAGTAAACAATAATTCATTCTGTGGAAAAACAATATATTTCAACTTCCTTTAATAATACATTTAGTAGAGTTAAAGTACTAAAAAGAAGACATCTTTATCTTTTTTTATTCTCCAAGTACGCTGTATTGTAAAATACAGAACAGCTCTTAAAAAGTGCATGTAAAATTACACTTAGATACAACGATCCCTCAGTAACCATATACAAGGAGCCTTCAAGACATTTTTAGACAAATGGAATTGAATGATAATGCAATTTTTCCACCAAAGTATTCAAGTCCCCTTATACTACTTGCATTGTTCTAATAATTTCAAAAACATAAGTAGAATCTTTCCTGTTTTATCCTCATCTTAATTATAATCTAAAAATCCACATTAATCTAAATCTCTTCCCATATTGCATTTAAAAAGTCTTGAATAAATTATTGTACCGTTTAGTACCTTGTAAAAATCTTCACCTTCTGTATTGCCTCTAATGTCACCTATAAGCACTTGTGGCACTGTAGGATAAAACTAGCCTGCTAAACCACAGGGTGGGCAGTTTGAGTCCAGCAATTGATGCTCCAGGGCAGAAAGATGAAGCTTTCTGCTCCCATGAAGATACAAATTCATGGAAACCCTACACAGGGTTTCTGTAAATCAGAAATGACTCAATGACACAAAACAATTATAACAATGTTGTTGTTGTTGTTAAGTGCTGTTGAGTTGATTCTGACCCAAAGTGACCCTGTATAGGGTTTCCAAAGAGCAGCTAGTGAGCTTAAAGCACCGGCCTTGCAGTTCCAAGGACTTTGAAGTCCTGCGCATTAGCCCACAGTGCCACACCAGGACTCCAATAACAATGTGGTGGTGGTGGTTATGTGCCATGGACTCGGTTCCGACTCATAGTGACCCTGCACAGAGTTTCCAAGGCTGTAAATCTTTACGGGAGCAGAATGCCTCATCTTTCTCCTGCAGAACAGCTGGTAATTTCGAACTTTGAGGTTCACAGCCTGATTCATAACCACTACGCTCCAAGAGCTCCTTAATAACAATGTAGTCTATATTTATTCAGAACTAGGAATCCTGGTATGATACTGTAGGATAAGTACTGGACTGCTAATCACAAGCCTAACCGTTTAAACTCACCAGTTTCTCCTTGGAAAACTTATACAGGGTCAGTATGAGTGGGAACCAACTTGACAGTACTTAAAAACAAAAACAACATGTATAACTTAAGGCACTTGCCAGAAAGCACTAATTGTGATGGTTGTGTGCTGTGGAGTCGATTCCAATTCATAGCGACCCTGAATATGGTTTCTGAAGCTGTAAATCTTTACAAGCGCAGAAAAACTTATTTTTCTCCCTCAGAGAGACTGATAGATTTGAACTGTTGACTTGGCGGTTAGCAGCCCAACTGGCAATCCACTACGCTAACAGGACTGCTTTGACAAAAGGTAGTGCAATTCAAAAAGGAGAGCTTGTTTCCTTATTTTGATTTCCCTCTATAGAGTCAGTCAAGGAGCTCTGTTAGTGTAGTGGTTTTGAGTTAGGCTGATAACCTCAAGGTTAGTAGTTCAAAACTACCAGCAGTTCCATGGGAGATAGATGAGACTTTCTGCCTCATTTACAGATTTTCATGTAAAGATTTACAGCCTCAGATACCCTATGTAATGTCGTTATGTGTCATAACCAACACACGGCACACCACCTCCATAGAGTCAGCTATTAATTCTGTATAGCTGCTGTGTCTTCATGAAAACAGAAAACTGTAAGTCTTAAATTTATCTTATAATTGAAATACTTTCTCTAATAACACATGCTTCTTTTTTATAATGAAGCATGATTGTATATTCTGGTTAAGATGTGCTTACAAGCAAAAAAAAAAAAAACAGAAAAAAAATAGCAGAAAACTTATCAATACGACCTTAAACCACTGAATTGTTACCCACATATCACAACATCTGGCACTAGCTTGTTCAGTTCAATACTGCCACCAAGGGCTCAGGCTTCTCCAGTGTTGTGCTTTATCCTTCTTAGGATTTGCACTTTTGATCCACTAGCTGTCATTTGTTAGACACAAGATGCTAGATGTAGTTACATGCAGCTTAATCACATTTGGAAAGTGGCAAGGAGGAACAACAAAAGTGTATTTCTCACTTTCAACATCAAAGAAGGAACTGGTTTCCCAGAAGGCCTTTAGAGAGCTTCCTCAAGTCGGTTAGAAAGGGAAAAATGGTCCACTTTCCGCTTCAGTGTTGATTCTAACTCAGATTAGCGCTATATGAAAAAGTGGAACTGGCCCACAAATTTTCTTAGGTTGTCGTCTTTATAGAGCAGCTCTTTCTCCCAGGAACCCTTTTATTAACAGACAAGTGTTTACCCATTGTTACAGTGTTGTTGTTAAATGCTGTTGAGTCGGTTTTGACCCATAGTTACCCTCTACAGGGTTTCCAAGAGCGATTGGTGAGTTTGAACAACTGACCATGTAGTTCCAAGGACTTTACAGTTTAGCACATTAACCCACAATGCCACACCAGGACTCTAGTAGGTCTGCTTTTAATTGCAATGGAGGCAATTAAAATGGAGATAGTAATCCTTTGGTTTCCTTTTTACATTATCCTTGTAAGAGGATAGACTCCTAGTGTGGCATTGTGGGATAAGTACTGGATGTCTAACCACAGGATCAGCAGTTCAAACTCACCAGCTGCTCTTTGGAGACTCCGACCAGGGTTTTTATGAGTCAGAATTCAATAGCACTTGGTAACAAATACAACATAAGAGGAAACATGAAGAAATGAATGAGATATGAATTTTGAGTGTTAATTAATATAAGATCATTCTTATAGAAGTGACAATTCTAAGAGTAAGTGATGAATCAAACATACAGAAGGGAGAGCATTCATAACCTTAAGATGACATTTACAGTAAACAACATTCTTATCAATGGAGAAAAGATTGAAGTTGTCAAGGACTTCATTCTTCTTGGATCAACTATCAATAATCATGAAAGCAGCAGTCAAGAAATCAAAGGACGTATTGAGTTAGACAAATCTGCTGCACAAGAGCTTCTTAAAGTGTTGAAGAACAAAATATCAGCATGAGGACTAAGGTGTGCCTGATCCAAGCCATGATATTTTCAGTAACCTCATATGAATGTGAAAGCTGGACAGCGAATGAGGAAGATCGTAGAAGAATTGACGCATTTGAGTTATGGTGTTGGAGGAGAATATTGAAAGTGCCATGGGCTGCCAAAAGAACCAACAGATCTGTGTTGGAAGAAGTGTAACCAGAGTGTTCTTTGGAGGCCAGGATGGCCAAACTTTGTTTCTCATACTTTGGACATATTGTCAGGAGGGACCAGTTGCTGGTGAAGGACATCATGTTTGGTAGGGTGGAGGGTCAGCGTAAAAGAAGAAGACCCCCAACGAGGTGGATTGGCCAGGTGGCAGCATCGATGTACTCAAGTATGGCAACAATAGTAAGGTTGGCCCAGGATCAGGTAGTGTTTTGGTCACTATGAGTCAGTACCGACTCGATAGCACCTAAAAACAACAACATCCCAAGTCCTGGTGTGGTGCTGTAGGTTCATGTGTTGGACTGCAAAGTCAGTTTGAATCTCAAGGTTGGTGGTTCTAACTCACCAGCTGTTCCTTGGGAACTCTATATAGGGTCACTATGAGTCAGAATCGACTCAATGGCACTTAACAACAACAACAGTTCTGAGACTTAATTTAGTAAAATATACTTTACTACATGTAAGAACCCAACATTCTTTCTTTATATTAAATATTTTAAAAAGACTAAAAAAATCATGGTGGAAGGCATGGCGATGAAGTAAGTTGAAGAATGATGTCCTGCCACAAGGGCTCTCAGATAAGTAGATACTTTTTAAGTGAAATTAAATGAGAATGTGTTTCATCAAGTCAAACTGAAGTTCGAACACTAGAATGAGTTGAAGTACTGAAATAGAGAATAGAGACATACACTGACTACAACAGAACAGTCTAAATAAATAAAAACCACATCTGTGCATATTGTTTTCCATTCAACACAGTAGCATCACTATGCTGATATAATTTGTCATCACTTGCTATATTTCCTTAGATGTATGTTTTTGTCAAATGCCTTCCAGTTAGTTTGACTCGTAGCAACCCTGTATAGGGTTTCTGAGGAGAAGCTGGTGAATCTGAACTACTGATCTTGTAATTTGTAGTGTAGTGCTGACTCTTAGCTCCACATGTTATCTGGCTTCTATGAACCCAAATGAGCTGTTTACTGGTCATGTTTAGCAAAGAAACTTTTTCACAAAATATTTGCCATCTAGCTAATATTTGCCCCTGAGTCATAGTAATAGGTTTCCTCTAATAACCATTTCAGTTTTCAAATATATGTGATATCAAAATTTTGGGAGAAAAACCTGTATATCACTAATTTAAATAAATATTTCAAATGCATTTACAAATTTTACTTTTAATCTGAGTGAAGAAATACCTTATTTTCTGTGGCATGACCAGGAAGGCAAAGTAATTTGGAAGTACCATGACAGATAAGTAAGCATATAAATCCTGAACCTCACAGGAGTTAGAAAAGTTTATAAAATTATGGTTTTGTTTGACATGTAATTTTTTTCCCCAAGTATATTTTGAGTGCTTTAAAATATGTTTTTAATAAGCTTAATTTTTTAAAGCACTTTCACGTTTAAATAAAGATTATGCGAAGTGTAGAGATTTTCTTTATGGGAACCTCTTCATGTAGTTTCTGTAATTGATACCTTGTACTTATCTGGCAGAATATTGCTTATAACCAGGCTACTAATCTCATGGTCAGCAGTTCGAAACTACCAGTTGTTCCGAGGGAGAAAGACGAGGCTTTCTGCTTCTGTAAAGATTTACAGCCTCGGAAACACTGTACAGAGTCGCTGTGAGTTGGAACTGACTCCACGGCACATAACAACAACAACAGCAACAACAACTTATCTGGTAAGGAGCTCTGGTAGCATAGTGGTTACAAGTCAGGCTGTGAACCGCATGGTCAGCAGTTCAAAACTACCAGCTGTTCCGTGGGAGAAAGATGAGGCTTTCTGCTCCTATAAAGATTTACTGCCTCGGAAACCCTGTATAGAGTCGCTATGAGTCGAAACCAACTCCACGGCACATAACAACAACTTATCTGGTACATTTATTACAATTTTTTAACCAATAATAATATTGAAGTCCATATTTTGTTAGGGTTTTTTCTTCTGTGTTTACACTTCTTTGGGTCCTATGGGTTTTGACAAATGTATTCACCATAATGATATCACACAGGATCGTTTCAGTGCCCTTAAAATGGTCTATGCTTCTTACCTTGTCTCTCTGATATCTTGGTCCTGTTTCTAAAGTTTTGCCTTTTTCCAAAATGTCATGTAGTTGGAAACATTTTTGGTGTTGTTGTTAAGGACTGTTGAGTCAGTTCCGAGGAATGACTGGTGAGCTTGAACTGCCAACCTTGAGGCTCAAAGTGACTTTGCAGTCCTATACCACACCAGGACTCCTAGGAGCATATTGTTGTTGTTGTTATGTGCCATCGAGTCGGTTCCGACCCATAGCGACCCTGTATAGGGTTTCCGAGGGTGTAAATCTTTACGGGAGTAGAAAGCCTCATCTTTCTCCCGCGGAGCAGCTGGTAGTTTCGAACCGCTGACCTTAAGGTTCGCAGCCCGATTCGTAACCACTACGCTACCAGAGCATATAGTGTGTGACTATTCAGACTGGCCTATCTCACTTAGCAATATGTGTTTAAGGTTCTTCCCTATTGTATTGTGACTTGATGGTATATTTATTTTTTATTGCATCATAATGCTTCACTATTGTTGCTATTGTTAAGTTCAGTTGAGTTGGTTCTGACTCATAGCAAACTTATATAGGATTTCTGAGGAGTGGCTGGTAACTTGAACTGACATCCTTGTGGTTCACACTGACCTTGTGGTCCTACACATTAACCCACAGTGCCACACCAGGATTCCCTTATGAAGATGTACAATGTTCACATCCATTCGTGTACTCCAGGATATCTTGTTTGCTTTTCATTTTCGGTAATTTTGGATATAGTTGCTATAAACATCAATGTAGAAAGTAAGTGTGTCTGTATGTAAGAACATATATTTTCAAATAATTTCAGTAAATGCCTAGGAATAAGATTGCTGGTGTGGTGCTGTGGGTTAGTGTGCCAGACTGCAAAACCATTTGAACTTTAAGGTCAGTGGTTCAAACTCACTAGCTGCTCCTCAGAAACCCTATACAGGGTCACTATGGGTCAGAATCGACTCAACAGCACTTAACAACAACAAAAAGATTGCTAGTTCAAATGGTAAGCATATATTTAACCTAGTAAGAAGTTGCTAGACTGCATTAAAAAGGGAACATCTTATGTTCCCATAAGCAATGTATTAAAGTTGTTGTTGCCCACGTTCTTTCCAGTATCTGGTGTTGCCAATGTTTTAGGTTTTAACCAGTATCACTAACATCACACACCAGTAAAATTTTGCTTGCAATAATACAAAAATTGTTGCGGCAGTACTGAAGAGGAAACTGCCAGAAATTCAAGCCTAATTCATAAGAGGATAAGGAATTAAGGATACCATAGCTAGAGTCTGATAGATATTAGCTGAAATCAGAGAATACCAAAAACATGTTTGCTTGTGCTTTATAGACTATGCAAATGCATTCCACTATGTGGATCAAAACATTGAGAAAAATGAGTATTCAGGAACACTTAATTGTGCTCATGAGGAACCTGCTCATAGACCAAGAGATAGTCATTTGAACAGAACAAAGGAATTTGTTTCTTGATTTAAAATCAGCAAAAGTATGTATCAAGGATATATCCTTTCAAACTTATTCAATATGTTTGCTGAGCAAATTTATTGGAGAAACTGGATAAGCAAAATATATGAAGAAAAACATAGCATCAGGATTTGAGAAAGACTCAGTAACAACCTGTGATATGCAGATAACACAACCTTGTTTGCTGGACATGAATAGGACTTAAAATACTTATAGATGAAGATCTAAAACTAAAGTCTTCAGAGTGGATTGCTTGTTAATGTAAAGGAAACCAAAAGCCTTACAACTGGGCCAATAAATAACATGTTAATACATGCAAAAAAGATTGAATTTGTCAGAATTCATTTTGCTTGGCTCCACAATGAACATACACGGAAGCAGCATTCAAGAAATCAAATGACATGTTGTATTAGGCATATCTGCTGCACCTAGACGTCTTTAAAGTGTTCAAGTGCAGAAAAGATGTCACTTTTAGGACTAGGTTTGCCTGACCCAAGCCAGGATATTTTCTGTTCACTCATACACATGTGAAAGTTGGGCAATAAATCAGTAAGACTATGGAAGTGTCAGTGTATTTGAATTATTGTGTTGGAGATGAATAGTAAATGTACCATGGACTACTAGAAGAACAAATACATATCTTTATTGGAAGAAATACAACCAGAATGCTTCTTAGAAGTAAGGATTGGTAAAGTTTTGTCTGTCATTCTTTGAATATGTTGTGAGGAATAATTAGTTTCTGGAGCAGGACATCACACATAGTAAAGTGGAGGGTCATTGAAGAGAAAGCAAACTCCCAGAGAGACGTACTGTGACAGCAACAATGGGCTCAAACATAACAGCTATTGTGAAGATGCTGTAGGACTGGGCAGTGTTTTGTTCTGTTGTATATAAAGTTGCTATGAATCAGAACCATCTGATTCTGAATGGTACCTAGCAACAACAACAACAACAATGTGGCCCTTGTATGGTGCTGAAGTACAAAATGTTTGAGTGCTAAACTACTAGTTATGTGTTTAGTGTTTGAATCCTTTCAGAGGTGCCTGGGAAAAGAAGTCTACTGATTTGCTTCCAAAAGTTCCCAGCTTTAAACCCACAAGAAGTAACTGTGCCCAGATAGGGTCTCCATAGGTCTGAGCTGACTCAACAGCAACCCCAAACCACCATGATATGCTTTCAAGAGCATGTAATTTGTTGTTTTTATTTTGCCATTTCCTAATGACATATGAGGGAGTGCAATGGCTCTGTAAGATAAGCAGTGGACTGTGGACCATAGCTCAGTAGTTCCAGCCCATTGGGTCACCGTGAGTTGGAATCAATTCAATGACAGTATTTTTTTTTTTTTTTTTGGGGGGGGCGCATTTTGTGAGTTGAAAATCAATTCCACAGCATATGACAACAATATGGAATTTTGAGCATCCCCCCTAAATACTAATTGGCATCTCTATTTGCTTTGGTGAGTTGATTCTTTAGATATTTTAGCTCACTTTGTAAATATGTTAACCAAAGAAAGTTGATAAATATTTAAATAGGCAAATCATTGAGAAAAGTAATAATTGAAAACTTTTTAAATAGTTGCTTTTGGTTTGCAGCAATCTAGAGACAAGTCACTTAAGTTAGTTTTGTTTTTGTAATTCCTAGTTCTTAACTGGACTTCTGGTATCATGCTGTAGGATTAGCAGGGGACTGTGAATCACAGGGTCAGCAGTTCAAACACACCAGCTACTCCTTGGAAGCCCTATACTGGGTAGCTGTGAGTCAGAACTGACTCAACAGCACTTAACAACAACAACAGTTAGTAACTATTACAGTTTAGACTATATATCATTACATTGCTGTTGTTTTTAAGTGTTCTCTAATCAGTTCTGAATCTTAGCAACCCGGTAAAGGATTTCCCAGGAAGGGCATACAGTCCCCAAAATTTAGCTTGAATACTAGCTGAAGACTTTAATATTTCAAATTCTGGTGTTTTGCATTAAAGAAAAAAAGGTTTATTTTTTCTTTTGTTTGTTTACTGTTTTTATTTTTAAATGTCTTGAGATGACAGATGGTTTTAAACTGCTGTTTATAAGAATATTTTTGCAAATAACACATTTTGTAGTGAGTATATTTATTGTCAAATAAATGGAAAGCAAAATTTTATGAACTCATAATTAGAATTTCACTTGTTGGTGTTGATTTTTGAAAACCATATCAATATGCTATATAGTTAAATGCACGTAAATTAGACAATCTATTAGAGTAGTGAGGTTTTTTTGCTCTGAACTCAAAGTACTGTGATTTATTGCACAGATGCACCAGTTCTGTGTGAGCTAGGCTGTTACATGAACTCTAAGTGCTTCCCTCATTTGATCATTAATAAAAGCATGATATTGTTGTTGTTGTTGTTGTTGTTGTTGTTAGGTGCTATCGAGTTGGTATTGACTCATAGTGACCTTATGCACAGCAGAACGAAGTACTGCCCGGTCCTGGGTCAACCTCAATACTGTTGCCACGCTTGAGTCCATCGATGCTACCACTTGGCCAATCCATTTCATTGGGGATCTTCCTATTTTTCTCTGACCCTCCACCTTACCAAACATGATATCCTTCTCCAGTGACTGGTCCCTCCTGACAATATGTCTGAAGTAGGAGACACGAAGTTTGGCCATCTTGGCTTCCTAGGAGCATTCAGGCTGCACTTCTTCCAAAATGGATCTGTTGGTTCTTTTGTCAGCCCATGACACTTTCAACATTCTCTACCAACACTATAAATCAAAAGCATCAATTCTTCTACGGTCTATCTTATTCACTATCCAGCTTTCACATGCATATGGGGTGATTCAAAATTCCATGGCTTGGGTTAGGCACATCATAGTCCTCAAGCTGACATCTTTGCTTTTCAATACTTTAAAAAGTATAGACCTAAATCAGTATTATATTGGAATTAAAATGAGACACATTGTTTAAACAATGTAAAATTTTAGTATTATACTTGATAGTAGTTAAGAAAATGGTAATTATTAGCCATGCTATTATTATTCCCAGGCAAAGGAAATGGATAAATCTGATGAATAGTAGCAAAAAAGTTATGCACATCTTACCTTTTTTGTTTTATTTTATTTCATTTATATATGTCAAATTTTATTTTTTCAACTAGAACAAAAGAGGTTTCCTAAATTTGCAATTCTTGAATCAATTGCCATGGAGTGTGGGTGTGGCAATGTAGAATAAGCACTGGACTGCTAGCCTTAAAGTCGGTGATTCAAGCCTGCTAGCTGTTCCTCGGAAATTCTATGAGTTAGAACCAACTTGATAGCACTTAACTACAACAGCAAAGATCAGTTAATACAATGTACATGAGGGAATGTCAAAGAGTATGACAAGATTGATCGATTTTCTCAAAAGACACAAGATGATCTGGGGACTTAGTTTCTAAGAAAATTGAAAATGGCATTGGTAAGACAAAAGCCAGGAAAGTTGTGCCAAGGAATTTTTGTTTTCCATCAGAACAATGCATTTGCTCATTTGAATTATTGTTCTGGAGAAGAAGACTGAAAGTACCGTGGACTAGTAGAAGAATAAACAGATCTATTTTGGAAGAAAAAACAGCCAGATTGCTCTTTAGAAGTGAGGATGGCAAGAATTTGTCTCTTGTTCTTTGGACAAATTGTCATGACAGAACAGTGCCTGAAGAACAATCTCATGCTTGGTAAATGAAAGGTCTATGAAGACCCCAAAATGAGATGAATTGGTAAAGTATCAACAGCAAAGGGCTCAAACATAACAATTGTATGGCTGGCACAGAACCAGACAGTATTTATTCTCTTGTACGTAGTGTCTTTAAGGAGCTCTGGTAGTGTAGTGGTTATGAATCAGGCTGCCAATCTCACCATCAGCAGTTCAAAACTACCAGCTGTTCCGTGGGAGAAAGATGAGGCTTTCTGCTCCCGTAAAGATTTACAGCCTTGGAAACCCTGTACAGGGTCACTATGAGTTGGAACCAGCTCCAAGGCACATAACAACAACATAGGGTCTTTGTGAGTTGTAAGTGACTCACCAGCACCTGACAAAAATTATTTAGGAAGCAGCAGCAATAATAATAAAAAAATCATTATTATAATAACTATATACAATGATATAATACTCTAGAATTAGTTTGCTTATTTATTAATTAGAAGTCCCCACTTTTTAAAATAGAAAACTGTAAGAGTGTCTTTGACTCAGTTTGCCTTTCAAATACAGAGCATACATAAGCATGGTGGCAGTGGTGGTGATCGTGTGCCATGCAGTCAGTACGGACTCATAGATAACAACCCTGTATGGGGTTCTTGAGGCTGTAAATCTTTACCTGAGCAGAAAGCTACAGCTTTCTCCTGAGGAGCAGCTGGTAGATTCCAGCTGCTGATGTGGCAATTAACAGCCCAGCTCATAACCTACTATGCTGCCAGGGCTCCTTATACATAAGCATTGTTGTTGTTAAATGCGGTCGAGTCAGTTTTGACTTATAGCAACCCTGTTTATGGTTTCTATGAGCTACTGGTGAATTTGAACCAACGACATTGCAGTTCAAATCAGTCCTGTGGTCCAATGCATTATCCCACAGTGCTACACTAGGGGTCCATACATAAGCATAATGGACCACAAATAAGATGTTATTTTCCAGTACATTTATTTGTTGTTTCTTTGCCTTTACAATTTTCTCAGTTAAGGGGAAAAATAAAGCAAAGCAACAAAATACGAATTTTCTCCAAATGTGCAAACATTAGTAATTTTCTCACCATCTAGATAGTAAAAGGCAATCCCTCAAAGGGAACTATGCGTGTTTTTACCTAGTGGAGATAGAATCTTCTATTATTTCCCAAGGGAATAACCTATAAAATATTGATAATCTGGAGAGAAGTGTAAAATAACACAACCACTCTTGTTCCCTCCTGATAGCTCTGCTTCCTTATTTTGAGCATGTTCTCATCCAATTCTTCTCCTCAGGGGAGTCTGTGATACTCTTCTTTGCAGAGGCGGACTCACCCAGTTTCTGTTTAAACTTTCTTCAGGGCAGCCCACTCTGCAGTGTAGAGAAGCCATACTTTCTTCTTCTTTTTTTTTTTTTTTTTTTACTGGTACTTTTATGCAGAGGATTTAATTTATTTAGAGAGAAGATGGTTTAAATATCTTGCTGTGGCTGTTGTTAGGTGACACAGAGTCAGCTGTGACTCACAGGAACTGTAGAGACAACAGAAAGAAAGACTGTTTGATACTGTACCACTCTCACAAATGTTGCATTGTTTGAGTCCATCATAGCAGGCACAGTGTGAATCCTGCACATTGAAAGTCTTCCTGTTATGGTGATTCTCTACTTTACAAAGCCTGAGGCTAACTTTCAGTGACAGGACCCTACTGATAATATACCCAACATATGACACTCAAATTCTCTATGGAGTCACTATGAGTTCAAAATGACCGATGGCAGTTAACAACAAGAACAAAAACAATGAGAGATAAAGTCTCCCCTTCCTCGCCTAAAGAACATTCTAGTTGTATTTTATCCAAGATGGATTTGTTCATTCTTCTGGAATTTCATGATATATTCAATGTTCTTATCAAAACCACAACTAAGAATCACCAAATCTTCCATCTTTCTTATTCATTTTCTTATTATCCCATGCACATGCAAAAAGAAATCTAGATTAAACCCACTGCACTAGAGTTCATTCTGACTCATCGTATCCTAGACAGGGTATAAAAAATGGCGAATCTTTATGGGACTAGACAACCTCATCTTTCTCCTGAAG
>NW_006408818.1:429071-446890 GCF_000296735.1 Chrysochloris asiatica
TTTCTAAAAATGTAAATAAGGCATATGATATATTTTTTTTCGTGGAACCTGCAAAAAAGATGAAAGTTAAACAGAGTTAATTTTGCCCTTCTACCAGGTTTAATCCCATACTCATCTGTCAATTTTCTGTACTGTGGTACCGTGGGAGTTGCTGTGATTCTGGAAGCTATGCCACCAGTATTTTAAATACCAGCAGGGTTACCCATGGTGGACAGGTTTCAGATGATCTTCCAGATGAAGGCAGACTAAGAAGGAATGATGAACTACTTGTGAATATTGAGTCACTGAAAACCTTATGAATAGGACTCAAGTTGTTGCCCCTAAAAGGACTCCTGGTATTAGAGTCCTGGTGTAGCGTTGTGGGCTAATGTGTCAGACTGCAAGGTCGTTTGAACTGCAAGGTCGGTGGTTCAAGCTCGCCAGCTGCTCCTTGGAAACCCTATATTGAGTCGTTATGGGTCAGAAATGATTCAACGACACTTCACAACAACTTAAGTTACCTTTAACGTATTATTTAAGAAAAGGAATAAACACAGAAAGTAGGAAGAATAAAATGCTCCCTCATTCTAAAATTGGAGATTCAACTTTTTAGATACTGTAAGGAACATACTTATTTTTTAATCATCTATTTAAGGAGCTCTGGTAGTGTAGTGGTTACTAATCAGGCTGCTAGCTTCAAGGTAGCAGTTCGAAACTACCAGTTGCTCCTGTAAAGATTTGTACCCTCAGAAACCCTGTGCACGGTCACTATGAGTCAGAACCAACTCCATGGTACTTAACAACAACAACATTTAACCAATCAAGGATTTAATTCAACAAAGAAAATCTCCAATACAGATGATAAACTAACAAATACATGTAGCCAAATATGATCTAAGTAAGTTTGGTATTATCATCCTTGCCCTTTTCATTCACTTTTCTGGAAATTTCTTTCAAATTCCACAAATGTATATGTGAGGCCAAAGCGAGATGAAGTACTTACTCTTTTCTGCCAAAGTGATGTGATAAAGGAAGACTGAGGTACTACTTTGGAACAAACAGGGACTACATTGTATGCACATACTTAAACATAAGAGGATAATTTCAGTTTAGGTCTACAGTGCAGTGAACTACTTCATAAAATTCCTCTACCCGTAGTCTTTGTGGTGGTGATGGTTTTTTAACATGGAGTTAATTCTGACTCATAGTCACCCTACATAGGGTTTCTGAGTCTATAAATCTTTTTGGGAGCAGAAAGTCTCATCTTTCTCCCACATAATGAGAGAAAGTTTCCACCTGCTGACCTTGAGGTTAGCAGCCTGACTCATAAACCCTACCTTACCAGTGTTCCTTTGTAAGTCCCACCAAACTATTTTTTTCTCTCTGATGGATATGGATAAGAGAAAGTGGGAGAAGATATGAATAGGATTATACAATTCAGTTGTGAGTGATTGTAAAATCTTGGAACTCTAACGTGGCTATAAAATAGGCCATCTTACAAGCAGAAAGAGAGGATCTCACTATCCTTACAGAAAAAGAGCCAGGAGCCCTGTGGACCCCAAGATCCTTGTGCACTGAGTCTGCTTAACTCAGGAACAGGAAACTGTGTTACTGGAGGAGTCGCTGTGGATTGGTAGAGGAGCAGTTGCAGAACCGAGAGTTACAGCACTAGACATACTGGTGGGCTTTCAGTCTATCGAGCAAGTAAAATTTAGTGTCTGCCCAGAAAACTCACTTGGGGAGTGATGTGCCTCCACACAATGAATCGGGAACTAGCTTGGCTGATCCATGGAGTTAGGGCCGAGTGTTTTCAAGATGAGGCTCAGAATGGAGTGCAGTGCCACTGGATGACTAGGAGCATATGACAAGGGCTTTGTAACACTTGTCTGAAAAGGGCAGAGGCCAAGGTGCATGTGGCTGAGCGGCTAAGAACAAGAGAGAAATGTGACTGAGTGGAAAAAACTGTCTCCTGAGCATTTTCTAATCTTGGAGTCCTGGTGTGGCGCTGTGGGCTAATGCGTCAGGCTGCAAAGTCATTTGAGCTGCAAGTTTGTTGGTTCAAGCTCACCAGCTACTCCTTGGATAAGCTATACAGTGTCACTATGGGTCAGAATCGACTTGACGGCACTTAACAACAATGATAACAACACATAGTAACCTATTAACTTCCATTTTTGTTGTTAAGTGCCGTTGAGTCTGTTCCGACTCATAGTGACCCTATATAGGGATTCTGAGTAGTAGCTGGTGAGCTTGAACAGCTGATCTTGTAGTTCAAACTGACCATGCTGTCAAGCGCACTGACTCAAAGTGCCACACCAAAACTCCTGTTAACTTCCATAATAAACCTCATAATTGTGAGGACGGTGTCTTAGTTTTATGTGGCCATATTCACTGAATTAGCAAAACTGGCGTGAGTAGAGTATTCTGTGAATGGGATAGGTGGTGTAAGCGTTCATAGAGAAGGATTAGAAGGTGGAATCATGTCTGATCTCAGCCTCATAAGAAGCAATCTTGAGCTGATGCTGATGGTAATTTTCTTCCTCTCCCATTGTGGAGTTCCAGGGCGACAGATAATGCTCTTTCCAGCTCCTCTTTAGACTATTCCAAAATTAAAGAAAAATTGAATGGAACTTTTGATGGCCCTGAATGTGAGTGTAATTAAATATTAAATAGATTCCATTCTATAGAAAGGCTAATATATGAAAATATTATAGTAATTATAGCAACAAAGTTATTTGACAAGAGTTTAAACTCATTCCAAAAAGAAGCACCTATTTTGTAAATATTTTGATGCAAATATTTTCAAAAAGAGCTCAATATTTGGGACAGTACTTCATTTCCCACACATTTTCTTGAAATACAGATTATTTCAAGTGTTTGTAATCTTGAAGTGTATGATAAAAATAATTTAAAAGGCATAACAATGATACAAGATATTTCACAATTTTTATCCCTATAACAAATTAGTTGTAAAATCAGAAAACAAGATATTTTTAAACTTGCAATTTTTTATTAAAATAAGGAAGTCTTAGTTTTGCAAGGTAAAGAATATTAATACTGAATTCTTACCACTTAATAGAAGATTAAGTTTACTGAGTACTTTCTTGATTCCATATACACTATTTATTATATTGTCAAATATATTAGATTATATACTTTTCAGTAGCACAAGGTATGCTATATTATCTTCATTTACAAATGGGATAACTGATATTCTCTTAGCAATGCAAATAACAAAGGTGTTTGATCCCTAACTGAAATGTTATAGCCTCAGCTCCACCAGAGGTGCCTTGGAATAAAGACCTGACAATCTGCATCCACAAAATAGTCTACTGGAAACCTAATAAGAAGACTCTGACACATATGGAGTCTTCATGAATAGGTATCAACTCAATGGCAATGGGTTATTAGTTTTTAAACTTTAGTTCTAGTGAATAACCTCTAGCATTCAGCTTCAGCATTAGGATTTTAGACTCTAGATTTTAAGCCATGACTGCCATCTCCAAGTAAGCCTTGGTGTTGCAAGAATTAAGTGTTCAACTGTTAAATAAAATGTTGGTGGTTCAAACCCACCCAGCAGATCTGTAGGGGAAAAGACCTAGTAATATGTTCCCATAAAAAAATACAAATTAGAAAACCCTATGAGGCAGTTCTTATCTGTCACAACTATTTGCTATGAGTTGAAAAGCAATCTGATGGCACTTGACAATAACAAACAATCTCATTTTAACCAGTAGAGAACCAGGACAATACTGTGAAACCTGAGATTGCCCATGTTAGTTTCACTATTTGCCCATTCTTTGACCTAGAGTACTTGTTTGTTGTCTATTTGCTTTAGCCTCCTCAAGTACACAGTCTCCTTAGATTCCAGATTTAATTCATATAATATACCTGTGAAGAAACAAGACACTGATCCCTTCTTAACATAATTGGAATAAATGATATTTGTTTTCTTTTATTCTGGGAATTAAAAAACAAAGCTAGCCAGACGGAGAGCCAGTGGTGATTATAAAATTGACAAAGAGAATCAACACCCAAAATATAAATGGAGTCCCTGGAGGGATTAAGCTCCTTTAAGCCAATCATGTTAAGTGATTTTTTTTTTTCTTTGTTCTTTTGGTTTCTTACTATTTTGATATTTTTTTTTATTGTGAAATACCACAATATCATTTTGCTTTTATCTAAAAATAAAAAATGACAAGTGTCTATATTTACAAATGAAATATGGAGAAATAATGATTGTTAAGAAAATGTTTTTCAAGAATGACAAAACATTTCTGCATCTATTATTGCCTGATATGATAAGATAATTAAACTTGAAGAAAAGAGATGTCTTTTGATTGCTTCTGTGTATGGTCTATCCTTTATCCTTTCTGTCCTAGAGTGGAATTGGTTTTCTAACAATTCACATTGAATATGTGTTTAAAACCACTTTGGTACAAATTATTGAGAAAAGAGCACCTTGACAAAAGTGTCACATATACCAGGAAGTGTGTTAGAAATGTCCAGTGATTATTGAATACTAATAAAAGCACTGGTTTGGTGCTGGAGTCCTGGTGTGACACTGTGGGTTAACGTGCTAGACTGCAAAGTTGTTTGAATCACAAGGTCAGCAGTTCAAGCTCACCAGTCCCACCTTGAAAACCCCATGTAGGGTTGCTCTGGGTCGAAATCGACTCAACAGCACTTAACAACAGCAATAATAAAAGCCCTGGAGTCCTGGAGTGGCATTATGGGCTAAAGCACTGGACTGCAAGGCCAGTTTGAACCACAAGGTTGGAGGTTCAAACTCACCAGCTGCTCCTTGAAAATCCTATTCAAGGTCACTATGAGTTGGGACTGACTTGGTACTCAACAACAATAATAAAAGTCCTGTAAAGTGAATGCCATTTGTCCCACTTTCAATTTTAGATAAAGAAAATGTATACTTCTAAAAGTTAAGTAGCTTACTCTCAATCAATCTTGTTAAGAGACAAAGGCTAACAAAAAACTAAACACATTGATGCAAAAGATCTCTGTGCCATGCTAGTTTAGAATACCTTCTGGTTTTATTCCGCACGTATGATTGTAAGCTTTGGCTGAATTGAATTGAAAACAGTAACCCATGGGAAGTTATAGACAAAATTATTTAAGGTATAGTTTAGGCCCTTTTACTAACACTCAATTTTCCTAAACTATAATTTGTCTTTGCCAGTGTTTGGTCTCCTTCAGAGCCTAATATTAACTTGACACTGAGTCTGAGAACTACTTTGTTAACCATGAAGGAAAAATAGAGTACATAGTGATGGGATTGGGTTGGGAAGAGAGGGAAAGAAAGTTAGTAAAGATTGCACTTAGGTTGCATTTTATGGTTCAGTACATGCATTTTGAACACTGAATAAGTGAATAAGGAGTCCTAGTGTGGCACTAGATGATAAACACTGGACAACAAGGTCAGGGTTAACCTCAAGTTGGTGGTTCAAACCCACCAGCTGCTCCTCAGAAACCCTATACAGGGTCACTGAGTCAGAACAAACAAGATGGCACTTAACAACAACAGTAAGTAAATGCGGTCCTGGTGTGGTACTGTCGATAAGCACTGGACTACTAACTAAAAGGTTGGCAGTTCAAACTAATGAACCACTCCTTGCAAACCCTATATTGAGTTACTATGAGTTGGAACTCACTCAACAACACTTAACAACAACACGTGCATGTCATTATATTTAGTTTACATTAAACATGAAGATGAAGATTTCGTTCCAGAAGTCTCCAGTCCTGAAGGAGAAGTATTGTCCCTTGAACAAGGCTCTTGACAAGCCAGGCCATTCTAGGAATATTATGGGGTTTTCTTTCTAATCATGAGCTAAGAATGGTGCTGATCCACTTATCAAAATTTAGTTTTCTCCTATAACTTAGAAGCTTAATTAATACTCCTCCCAAATCCACTGTCTTCGAACTTACAAATTATTTCCATTCTCTCTCAGTTGCATCATTTTTTATAAGTTAAAAACAAACAAACAAACAAAAAAACAGTTGCCATTGTGTTGATTACAACTCATAATAACACCATATGTGTCAGAGGAGAATTGTGTCCTATATGGTTTTCAATGGAAGATATTTCAGAAGTAGATTTACAGGGCTTTCTTTCAAGGCACCTCAGTTGACACCAACTGTCAACCTTTTGGTTACAAGGTGCATATGTTTATCCCTCAGTGGTTCTGTTCTGGTAGATACACTAATATATAGTAAATGTTCAATATATCATTTTTAAATCAGTATATTCAAACAGTGCCATTGAAATATTAGCGGAAAATACTAGATTATGGGCCCTTAGGAGAGGAAACTCAGAGCAAGTACCTTTGAGTTTGAACATCTCACATTTGAACTGGGAGTTTGAGCAACTGTAGAAAGTGAAGGAGTCTTTTTTTCTTTTTTCAGATACCTTAAAGAGAATTTGTTGCAAGGGTCCTTAACAACAAACACATGAAATAATGATGGAGTGGCCAGAAATAGTAAGTTTAATAGAGCATTTTATGAGTGAATTTTAGTGAAACAGGAGGTACAACTGGTGATAAAGCCAGCTGGTAGCACTTTTATGACTAAGGTGCACCTGACACATGCCATATTTTGAATTGCCTAATATGCATGTGAAAGCTAGACCATGAATAAAGAACATCAAAGAAAAATTGATGCATTTGAATTATGTTGTTGGCAAAGAATATTAATTACCATGGACTGCCAGAAGAATGAAGATATCTGCTTTGGAAGAAGTACAGCCAGAATGCCCCTTAGAAGCAAATGTTGCAGGAAAGAGTGGAAGACCCTCAACAATATGGACTGACACAGTGGTTACAACACACAGATCTAACACAATAATGATTGTGAGGATGGTACAGGGCTGCACAACATTTTGCTGGGTTACGTTGAAGGGTACCAGGAATTGATGGAATAAAAATTGAAATCTTTCAAGAAAGTGAGGCGGCACAAGAGGCACTCATTCATCTCTATCAAGATATTTGGAAGACACCTCTCTGGCCAACTGATTGGAAGAGATCCATATTTGTGCCCATTCTAAAGAGAGGTGACCCAACAGAATGTGGAAATCATCAGACAATCTCTTTGATATCTCATGCAAGTAAAGTTTTAGTAAAGGTAATACAGAAATGGCTGCAAACATACATTGACAGAGAACTTCCAGAGGTTCAAGCCGGATTCAGAAGAGGCCATGGAATGAGGGATATTATTGTTGATGTCCGATGGATCTTGGCTAAATGCAGAGAATATCAGAAAGATGTTTGCCTGTGCTTTATTGACTACGCAAAGGCTTTCAATTGTGTGGATCATGAGACGCTATGGACAAAATTGCAAAGCTTGAGTATTCCGGAACACTTAATTGTGCTCATGAAGAATCTGTATCGGGACCAAAAGGCAGTTGTTCGAACAGAATATGGGACTACTGAATGTTTTAAAATTAAGAGAAGCGTGTGACAAGGTTTTTTCACCATACTTATTCAACCTGTATGCTGAGCAAATAATCTGAGAAACTGGTTTATATGAAGAAAAATGTGGCATCAGGATTGGAGGAAGACTCATTTACAACCTGCGATATGCAGATGATAAAACCTTGCTTGCTGAAAGTGAAGAGGACTTAAAATATTTATTGATGAACATCAAAGAGCACAGCCTTTGGTATGGATTACATCTCAATGTAAAGAAAACAAAAATCCTCACCACTAGACCAATAAACAATATTTTTATCAACAGAGAAAAGATTGAAGTTGTCAAGGACTTCATTCTTCTTGGATCAACTATCAATAGTCACGGAAGGAGCAGTCAAGAAATCAGACGACGTATTGCATTAGGCAAATCTGCTGCACAGGAACTTTTTAAAGTGTTGAAGAGCAAAGATATCAGCTTGAGGACTAAGGTGTGCCTGACCCAAACCATGGTATTTTCAATAACCTCATATGAATGCAAAAGCTGGACAGTGAATAAGGAAGACCATAGAAGAATTGATGCTTTTGAGTTATGGTGTTGAAGGAGAATATTGAAAGTGCCATGGACTGCCAAAAGAACCAATAGATCTGTTTTGGAAGAAGTGCAGCCAGAGTGTTCCTTGGAGGCCAAGATGGCCAAACTTTGTCTGTCATACATGGGACATATTGTCAGGAGGGACCAGTTGCTAGAGAAGGATATCATGTTTGGTAAGGTGAAGGGTCAGAGAAAAAGAGGAAGACCCCAACGAGATGGATTGGCCAAGTGGCAGCATCAAAGGACTCAAGCGTGGCAACAGTAGTGAGGTTGGCCCAGGATCGGGTAGTGTTTCGTTCTATGTCGGAGACCTGCCTCTACACGGATGTTTGGTTCATGAGGTGGGGATATCTGGTGGTGATAGGGATAGCGAAGGAGGAGACACAGAGACACAATGAGAGAGGCAAAGAGACACACCAAAACCAGAGTGGATTCATCACTGGTGGGCAGACTTTTGACCACAGGCATCGTCGCCTCTGCAGGCAGCAAAGCACTGCCCTGCAAACTGTACTGTATGCCCTCCAAGCTGTAATGCACACTGGATTCGGTCTGCGCCACCGTTTTATTTAGGGGAGGAACTTTACACAAAGCTGGGTGGGACTAAGACAAGGTATAGCTAACATACATAATTTTCCAGACATTCAGGCAAATTTATATCGTACTGTACTTCTCAGGTTCGAATCTCATGACCCCAACTTGGTTTCTTGAACCTGATTAACATACCTTTTAGCACTTAGCCTCAAATGGGGGAAGGAAAAGGAGGATTGAAAGGAGTCCTAGTCCTGCTGTGTTGGCTGCCTGGGCCAGGTTTTCAGGAAGAAGCAAGGCACCTAGGTGAATGGGCTGCACCTGGAACCACTTTAGGGAGGGTGTCCTTTTGTCCTTAGAACAAAGACCCAGTAAGACAGCCATTTACCTTGAGTGAATTCTTTGAGGAAAACTTTGCCTTTAGAATTTTACAGTCTTGGCTTTAGGAGCAGTTTAGTATTTGCCCATGAGTATCCAGGGCTCATGTCTTACATTAATAATAAACATAACTGAATAATCAGATGAAAAACAGTTTGCTAGGTGGCTAGAGTTTGCTCCTCAGAGCATGTGGCCTGTATGGTCTGCAACACTTGGGCCCACAGGGCCTCGAACTCCTGACCGGGTCTGCATGGTCTGCAACAGATCTGCTGTTCAAAAAGTCACTAAGAGTTGGTACCGACCTGATGACACCCAACAACAACAACAAATGTTGCAATTGACTTGATATGCCCCAACAACAACAGAAGCAGCAGAATGAGCAATGAAATATCTCATTAATGATTTAAGGTCTGTACTAATGCGTGGCATGAAAAAATTACTATCGATACAATTGGAATTATATTTAATGTTTCCATGGATTAAATTATCTTTAGATACTGGGTGTAAGAGTGCTATCAAGTTGACTTAGTCTGCCTTACTGGATTAAGATCTGTAGTTGAGAGTCATGTAAACAGGGAGACTTTCTATGAAATAAATGAATTCTCACTAATGCCATGGTGTCAGTGTTGCATTATACATTCAGGATAGCAGAACTAAAGATCACAATGAAGTGTTTCACCGACCACTTTCCTACTGAGAACCACAAGGTGCAGACCTGGATTTGATTAGATCATGACACAATGAGAGAGTTTGACAATGGATATCCAGGTAGCTGCCATACTGATTCTCTGGCCCTCCTAGGAATTCTTCCAGTTATATAAGGTGCACTGGAGAAGTCATTTCTCTCATTGCTGTTGTTGTTAAGTTCCACCAAGTTGGTTCTGACTTATAGCAACCCTGTGTAGGCTTTCCAAGGAGCAACTGTTGGGTTTGAACTGGTAACCTTGTGGTTTGCAGTAGAATTCTGATCCTATAGCACAACACTAATGCAAATGGGTCATTTCCATCTTGCTTTCCATTGTATACCCAGCACTTATATCCTCAGGGCTAATAATTGCTTTTTATATAATGAGCAATTAGTAAATATGCACTTCCTGAGTGAAGGAATTTTTGAAGTAATAGTTCAAAACTCATGTCTATTAGAGACTTTCTAGAGCTATGATTTAATACTGGAACATTTCTGTTACCTGTATCCTCAACTTGTCTGTAAATCCTTTGTTGCTCTACACAAAGTAACATGTTCAAATTTAGCTAAGGTTTGTTGTTTTTGTTAAGTGCCATTGAGTTGATTCTGACCAATAGTGACCCTGTATAGTGTTTCCAAGGAGCAGCTGGTGAGCTTGAACCACCGACCTTGTGGTTCAAATGACTTTGCAGTCTGATGCATTAGCCCACAGTGCCACACGGGAACTCCTTATATTTGGTGTTATTACGAGGCTTTAAAACTCAGATCCATTCCTTGGAAAAGAACAGACACCTAGATTAGTGGGAGAAGCTTGGTCATAACAACAGCAATTTCCATAGACCACCTTATGTAAGGTGACTAAAATAAAACAGGCCAAGCTTTTAATCATGTGCCCAAACAATGCAGATTAAATGGAAGGAGCTGAAGTCTAAACAACAACCACAGCAATACAAAATAAAGTGACATTTTCTAATAAATACTCAAATGTCACATACATTTATAAAGATTAGCAGCATCTGATTTGGGACATTTATGATTCAGAGGTGGTACCACAAAGTAGAATCTGGTTTGACATTTGGTCAAGGTAACTCATGTGATGTCACCGCTTGCCTGTCACTGAGGCTGGCATGTTGCTATGATTCAGGACAGGATATTCAGAGCTACCAGACTACGACACACTAGGAAGAAAAGTCTGGCAATTGTCTTCCAATAATTGGTCAATTCAAATTGGATCACATCACAACAGTTTAGTCTAAAATTAACCAATGGGATAGCACAAGACTGGGCAATATTTCATTCCAAAGTGTGAGGGGTCAGCTCATGTAAGGAGACAAGCGAGCAGTGTCAATCAGCAATGTTTATTCAGGAAGTCAATAAGTGATAGTTTTATGAACAGGTATTAAATTATTTTTGCTGTGCAGAAACCTATAATCTATAACTGACCAAACTGAAGATTTTAAACCATAAATTAAATAATTTGCTTGTATACACAATTATGGGCTTAAATTAACTTTCCACTATCTCTAATGTATTATTTATTGTTAAGTTCTGACTCATATCGATCCTGTATAGGGTTTCCAAGGAATGGTTGGTGAGTTTGAGTCTCTGATCTTGCAGTTCAAAGTGACCTTGTGGTCTAGTGCTTATCCTACAATACCACAGTAGGACTCCAATGTATTATTATATACTACTTAATAAATATCTGTAACTGTAGGTCAGATAAAATGGAAGAAAAAATCCATTTCATTCCACTTCCAGAAAATGAAGTAATATTTCAGATCAACAGAAACACATTGTTGTTAATTGCTTTCATTGATTGTTCCATTCTGTTGTGGGAATCCAGTTTGCCTTCTCATTCCTTTTGTTGTAAAATGAGGTATTATCTGATTCATGTATTGTTAAACTGAAACCAAGTTTCCCACTATTGGACTCCAGTGATAACCTCACAATTTAACTCATTGCAGTAGTTGTTGTTGTAATGCTCCCTTGAGTCAGGATAGTGTTTCCAAAAGTGGCTGGTGGGTTTCAAGTACTGACATCTGGTCCCCAGTCCTGTGCTTATCCTACAGTGCCACACCAGAACTCTACCTCTTCTAGTGTTGTTAAATGTTGTCAAATCAATTCTGACTCAGAGCAATCCTGGATAGGGTTTCCAAGGAGCACCTGGTAGGTTTGAACTGCCAACACTGTGGTCATCAGTCCATTGATTATCCTACAGTGCCACACCATAGATCTACCTCTTGTTGTTGTTGTGAAGTGTCGTCGAGTCAGTTCTGACCCATAGCGACCTGTATAGGGTTTCTGAGCTTGAACCTCTCATCTTGCAGTTCAAATGGCTTTGCAATCTGACACATTAACTCACATCGCCACACCAGTACCTCTTGTTAGCCTAACATTATTGAAGTTCCTTTCATTGTTCCATGCTAATAATTATGGCTATTTTCCCTTTACACGATTTGTGAATAAAACTAAGAGGGTACACTGTAGATCTATTGTCACATTTTCATCTCTCATATTCAGGTAAATGAAGCTGATGTTAAGTATAAATATTCAATAGAAAATAATCTATACATCTGTCTATTTACATGCCTACCTAAATGTCTATCTGACTATTTGTCTAGTAGTTGATACAAAATAGTTACTCAGGATTTTCCTTGAAATTTAACCTTATGAATTTAAAATGTTATAAGACTTTTCTTTGTTGGCTTCTAAGTATATGATGGAGTCCTGGTATGGTACTATAGGATAAGCACTGGACTGCAAGGTTAATTTGAACAAGGTCAATAGCGCAAACCCATCAGTTGCTCCTTGGAAAGCCTATACAGGGTTGTAACAAGTTGGAACTGACTCAATAGCACTTAACAACAACAAGTTAATGATAGATGTCAAGCAATAGTCCAGGCATCTGGTTACATCTCACAATAATATATAAAATAGTATTCCTTTGGAATGCTTTCTTTTTAATTAAAAATAAAAATGTTACTGAATTATGATACAATGATGATAGTTTCCTACAGAAACATACAGAATAGTTTTAAAATGCATAATGAAAATTTACTATTCCCAGATATTTCAGAATTTACTTTTAAATCCATTTCTCAAAAATTGTTAGAAAGATTAGGCTTTTTGCTCATATGAAGATTTAAAGCCTTGGACATTCTATACAGTGTCACTGTAGTCACAAAAAACTCAACAGCATTTAACAAGAACGACAACTACACTGTCTTGCATTGTATAACTCTGGAATTTCCACAGTGTACTGCTCAGATTCTGAAAAAAGTATTACTGTATGTGATTTATTACAATAAAATTGACACTTTTTATTTTTCTTAAAAAATGTATCATAATTTAGAAAAATATTAATGATAAAATTACCTTCATCTTAGAGAGAAACAATTTTTTGATCTAAGAGAGAAAGTTATTACATCAATAATTTATGACTAGAGCAATTAATATTCCTATGAATTGGTAAGATGACTTTGTACTTCAGAGTAAATGGAATAATAGAGTTTCTTCCTTGTATTTTCATGAGTGGTCCCTTGGTTACAAAGGAAACTGATATTGTCAAGTTCATCAAAATTAAACTTGCTTTAAAGTTTAGTCATTTGAATCCAATGTTCTGTAAATGAGTGAGCTTTAAAAAAAAAAAAAAGACTGTTTTGCTAAAAGCAATGCAATTCAAACTTAGTTTTTATGTACATGAATAACTTTAATTTTTTTTTTAAGTAAAGATGAGTTTCATACACGCTCCACAAAAATAAATTAATAGAATGCAGCAAATGAGAGTTATACAGGAAAACATTTCAATTACTTGAAGAATAATCTGACATATATTAGAATAATTTCTTTGCCTGTTATAAATAAAATTACATAACCAAGTGTTCACATTGTTACCATTTCAAGCTACTTGAAAATTTATTTTAGCAAGTTTAAAAAAATACTATATTGAAAGGAATGTGCAAATTTTACTTGAAATATACATTTTAAATTACTTATTGATATTATAACATGCATATGAGCATTTCTTAACAGTAGTATAGTTAAGATTGCAGAGCCCTAATGTGGTATGGTAGGATAAGCACTGGACTGTAAGGTTGGTTTGAATCACAAGATCAGTGGTTCAATCTCACCAGTCATTCCTCAGAAACCCTATTCAGGGTTGCTATGAGTCAGAAATGAGTCCTCAATGTCACTTAATAACAAGAAGTTAAGATTGTTGTTAATTCCTCTGTTATGATGTTGACATCTTGATATTAGCATGTGAGATTCTAGTGGAACTGAATGCAAACTCCATACTGTCAGATATCCCATCTATATCATTCATTTCTCTACTTTCAAAACATCCTGTATCAAATGACTCCACTTGTTGAGTGGAAGAATAAATGCAGACCCTCTAATAATGTGCCTCATTCATTATAGAAGAAAGCATTATTTGTGGCCTGGTAGATACCACAATAGAATCACAAGGATAGAAAAACATCTTAAAACTGCCAGATCATAGAACAAATAATTTTGTGCAAGAGAATGAAACAAATTCAACATAAAATCAAATGAAGTCTCAATTTTGACAGATGGTGGTATAAAGTACAGATATAACATAGCCCTTTGTTGCCGTATATAACATAATAATGGAAAGTACTCTTAGAAGGAAGATGAGGGAAATCTGCATCTCAAACGTGGAGTTAATTTAAACATGAAGTAGTCACTTTGAGGACTGAGATGCACCTGATCCAAACCATGGTATTTTCAATAACTTCATATGGAAGCAAAACCTGGATAATGAATAAAGAATACTGAAGAAGAATTGATGCATTTGAATTGTGGGGTTTGTGAAGAATACTTAATGGCCAGAAGGATGGCCAGAAGAACAAACAATATGTCTTCCAAGAAGTATAGCCAGAATCATCCTTAGAAGCAAGGATAGAAAGTCTGTGCTCCATGTACTTTGGAAATGCTATCAGAAAGGACCAGTCCTGGAGAAGAACCTCATGTTTAGTAAAGTAGAGGGTCAGCAAAAAGAGGAAGACCCTCAATGAGAGATCGAGTGGCATAGTGACAGTAGCAATGGACTCAACATAACAATGACTGCAGAGGACAAAGCAATGTATCATTCTGTTGTATATAGGTTATTATAAATTTGAACCAACTTGATAACACCTAACAACAACTGTAACTAGGCTGCATCAATACAATATTCAATTGCATAATCTAATGGCTGTTGCTCCTAGAAGACTCAGTTATTAAGAAAGGCAATTTAAGGCATAAAATAACAGTCATGTGTTCTGAATGTGTCATTCCTAATAAAATATTGAATAGAAAAAAATATGAAACAAAACCAAGACTAAGCAAAATGTGTTTGCTGCCTAGCAAGATTTAATTGGTCTAGCAGTTATTGACTATTGCCGGAAAGAAGCCTTCCAAGAAAAAAATAGCCCTATTATATTCTTGGCAAAGTAAAGCATAGAAAATATAATGATTTTACCAAAGAAAGATGCCAGCAATTGATAAACCAGCTGAAAACTGTGGCCAAATATTTAGATTCAATAGATGAAATATATAGAGTTCCAAAAAGCAAATCGAAATTCTCTTTTTACAAATTTATCATTAGAATGGATGTAAATGAACACAATTGTGTATTTTCTGCAAATAAAAGAGATTAAGAAAACAAAGAAAAGGTAAAAGATTATACAGAAAAATTTAAGGTTATCTCTTTAAAAAGAAAAACAAACAAACACCATAAATAGTGGAAATACCAGTCCCGGGAGAAGGACAGCATATTGGTAGAGTAGAGGGTCAGTGCAAAAGAGGAAGAACATTAGTGAGATGGACTGATACAGGGATAGAATAATAGTCTCAAACACAGCAACAATTGTGAGGCTGGAAAAAAAAAAAAAACATAGTGTGTTTTAGTCTTTTGCACATAGTGTTGTTATGAGTCAGAAATGACTCAACACCGCTAACAATATCACTGAGATGCATTTAATGTGTGATGATGGTTTAAAATATAAATTGTGATGATTAGTTTTGTCACAATCCATTAATATAGATTGCAACAGTCTCTACAATAATCAAGTGTTCTCCTTGAAATAATGATCACTGTCAGAATTTGGGTAGCCTTTAATTAGGTTGTCCTTTCTTGTTCTTGTTGTTGTTATTAGGTGCCACCAGGTCATTTCCAACTCATATTGACTTTATGCACAATAGAAGGAAATACTGCCTGGTCCTCTGCTATCCACACAATTGATGTTAAGTTTAAGCCCATTGCTACTGCAACTATGCCAATCTATCTCATTGGGTGTATTCCCCTTTTTCTCTTACATTTCATTTTACCAAACATGGTGTCCTTCTCTAGGAACTAGTCCCTCCTGAAAATGTCTGATATATGAGAGACAGATTTTGATCATTCTAGCTTCTAAGGAGCATTCTGGCTGTGCATCTTCCACACAGAATTGTCTCTTTTTCTAGCAGTACACAGTACTTTCAATAGTCTCCAACACCATAACTCTAATGCATCAGTTCTACAGTTTTCTTTATTCACTATCCAACTTCCACATGTATATGAAGCTATTAAAAATACCATGTCTCAGGTCAAGAGTGGCTTAGTTCTCACACTGATATTTTGTTCTTCAACACTTTAAAGAGATCTTGTGCAGCAGATTTGCCTAATGCAAGATATTATTTGATTTCTTGACTGCTACTTCCATGAGTGTTAATAATGCATCCAAGTAAAAATGAAATATTAGACAACTTCAATCTTTTCTCCATTATTACGATGGGATTTATTGGTCCTGTAGTGAGGATTTTTGTTTTCTTTACATTGAGGAACAACCAATACCGAAAGCTGTGGTCTTTGATCTTCCTGAGTATTTTAAGTCCTCTTCATTTTCAGTATTCAAGGTTGTATCTCTGCATATTACAGATTGTTAATGAGACTTCCAGTAGGATTTAGGATAATCCACCTATAATATTCATCTCTTTAGCTTTGTTTTCAAAATGGCTGTTATGAGTTGGTAGCATCCTGATGGCACTGAACAATAACTACCATAGATAAACTTTCTTGAAGCAAGAAATTCTACTCTCGATGTTCTGAATAGATCTTACTGAAGGCTAGAAACTCAATGTGTGTGCACCATACATATGCACACAGATGATACATACTTGAATTATATGTCTAACAGGAAGATGGATAGCTTTGTGTCTTCATCTATCAAAGCAGTAAATGAGTATACTAATGCTCATGAAGGAAAAATAAAACCCTGAAAATTGGTAAAACCTAAGATTAAAGTTGTCAAGGATTTCATTCTTCTTGGATCAACTATCAACACTCATGGAAGCAGTAGTCAAGAAATCAAACGATGTATTGCATTAGGCAAATCTGCTGCACAAGATCTTTTTAAAGCGTTGAAGAACAAAGATGTCAGTTTGAAGATTAAGATGTACCTGACCAAAGCCATGGTGTTGTCAATAACCTCATATGCATATGAAAGCTGGAGAGTGAATACAGAAGGCCACAGAAGAATCTATTATTTTGAGTAATAGTGTTGAGGGAGAATATTAAAACTGCCATGGACTGCCAAAAGAACCAACAGATCCGTGTTGGAAGAAGTGCAGCCAGAGTGCTCCTTGGAGGTCAGGATGGCCAAACTTCATCTCTTATACTTTGAACATATTGTCAGGAGGGACCAATCACTGGAGAATGATATTATGTTTGGTAAGGTGGAGGATCAGAGAAAAAGAGGAAGACCCCCAGTGAGATGTATTGGCAAAATGGCACCATCAATGGGCTCAAGTGTGGCAACAATAATGAGGTTGGTCAAGGATCGGGCAGTGTTTTGTTCTGATGTGCATAGGCTGGATATGAGTTGGTACAGACTTGATGCCACCTAACAACAACAACACCAAGATCTGATCATTGCTCTTTTTCCACTTAATCACTGTAGTTATCAGCTTCCACATTTGCCACATGAGTAATTCAGATTAAAACTCATATAAAACCTTTCCAATTCTAAAATTAATACTATGATCAATTTCTCTGCAGGACATATAAGCTAGAGAAAAGAGTTTCCACTTGGGGGAGTTAAAATTACAAGTTGAACCAACACACAATAATTTATGAATTTTCTGTAGTCTTCACATCTATTTTTCATTTTCTGCATTTATCTAAAATATTGAAATGGGCCACAAATCTCAAAGACAAACAAGGTGAATGATGAATAACAGATAGGAACAAATAAAC